>NC_052065.1:81326739-81629769 GCF_903992535.2 Arvicola amphibius | reverse complement strand
GTTTATAGTAGAAAGAAAATCTCCTGCTTCTCATTAGCTATGTACATATAGACATGAGCAAATTAAACATACAAACCTTTGGATCACAAGGAGTTTCTGAGAAACTCCTATCCACCCTCTTCACTTGGAAGCAAAGGACACAAATCTGTTTTATAAAATTTTTAATTTTGGACATAATATACCAACAAACCTAAAGTTGGGTGATTGACCTATGAGGTGACAATCAGGAAATTCAGTTTTCATCTTGAATTCTCTCTCTCCAAAATAAGAACTCCATGTGTTCTCATTTCTTTTGGATAGTATATTGGTAAGGAGTAGGGTACTCCCTGAAATGGATTAATAAATAATTACTCAGTTTAAAAGAGGGATATGAATCATTTACTTTAAGATCAAATGACAAGGCAAATATATAAAGACACCAAGGAAACATCCAGTTTCCATGCAAAGGAATATGCAGCTCAGCCTAAATCTAGGACCTAGTTTTTATGTTCGAATCATCTTTCATTTCAGCATTGTTAGAAGACAAAATTTACTTACTAGATGGGGCAGGAGAGGAAGAATGGTTAAGAACTTTTCAAAAATATTTTAATATAACAAAATCAAACTTCATCCTGTACTGTACACAGCCCTTTTGACTCCCTGTCTTTGTTTTGAGGAAGACAAGTGGTGTCAATGTTGGAACCGCTTCCTCTGCAGTAACCCTCTGCAGACTATGGTGTCAGTTTCCAATAACCAAATGAAATGTGATAAGGAACTCTGGGGAAATGATGGCTCAGTGGTTAAAAGCACTTAGTGATATTCTAGTGAACTTGGGTTCAATTCCTAGCATTCACAGAGCAGTTCACAATCACCCCTAACTGCAGTTCCAGGGAATCTGACACCCTCTTTTGGCTTTTGTGGGCACTACGTGAAATGATGCATGCATTGCCTGAATATGCATGAGTATACACATAAGATGAAACTAGGATTTAAAGGAATAAAACAAAAAGTTCTCTAAGTTTCTGTTAGGCTCCAGAAGAAATCCCAGAGGTAGGAATTCTTATATAGAGTGCACAGTCACTTCTATTTACAGCATGATCTTTAGAAAAGTATTGTTGTTTCTTGTGCTTTAATTTGCAAATTATCTTGTTATTAAATTATATTTAAATGGATGAAGACCATTTCTGAAGTTCCAAAGTAGCTATGAAGGTACCATCTCATTAATAAAATTTAATCTAAGAATAAAACTTGCAATGTTAAAAAATTATAGACTCGAATGTCACTTGAATAATTTACTAATATCATCATAAAATAAGATTCTGAGTGTTTTGATCAGAAAAACCATAAAATTAACTAACGGATAATCATTATTGATTTGTTTCTGAAATATGTAAGAGCAATTTCAAAATAATTACTAAAGGATTAATTATATAATGAAAAGATTTATAAATCTTTAATCTTGTTATTTCAGCAAAACATGAGATTTGGTAGAGATACATATTAATTCTTTGTGTATATGTAGAGATCCAATTTATTTGTAGTCAGCAGGACATGATGTGTATGTGTAGGCATGTAGGTGAATGTCATAAAATAACTCAGTGGAGTCAGTTCTCTCCTTCTAACTTTAAGTAGGTACCAGTGACCAAACTTAGGATGCCAAGTTGTGTGGCAAGCACCTTTACCTGTTGAGCTACCTTGCTGTGCCAAAGATCAAAATTTTAAATGCAAATGCTAGTAAAATAAATCAAGTGTTTTAGAGCCAGCTTTTGATTGTTACTTTGCAAATCTCTCCAAGTTATCATTAATAAGACTTTTCACTATCTGCATCAACAATGGGCATACACTACAAATTAGAGCTCTTTTGAAAAACTAGAATATCATACATTAAAACTATCATATGCAAGGTTCATATCAATATCATTGAATGAGAAAGATAGTGAGCCCAAGAAAAACTAGAGTGTTGGGAAATTAAATTTCAAAAGCAGTGACATAGTAAGCTTTGGAATATTTAAGTACACCAAATGGCATGCCAAAGTTAAGGCCAAATATATTACTCATTATTATAAATGTGAATGGATTAAATTCTCAAGACACAAGACTAATATTCTAAGACTAGGTTAAAGAAAGGTTAAAACTAAAGTAAAGAACAAAGCTATCCCAGGCAAATGCAAATGGGAAGAAAGAAAAGGTCACCATTTCAACACGAGGAAAAGTAGAATTAAATTTAGAAAGCATACAAGTACATTGAGAAATCTGTCTTTTATTGGTAAAGCCACATCTAGGAGTTAGACAACAAAAAAGTTGTTGGAATATAAGGGAAAGTTGGAAAAATCATCACCATTTGGGAAGCTATTTATACAGCTCTCCTAATTGTAGGTAAATTAAATAAGGGAGACGAACAAGGAAAGAGACTAATCTATTATTAGTGTTATCAGTTTGACACATTCATTAATACCACAGCAAAAAGTTTTGTCGCTTGAAATATTTGTAGATAATTAACAAAAGTTGACAAAATATTTTAATTTGCAAAAAGGTCTAACTGCATTTATCAAATCACATCAACCTTGTTTTAAGCAAGAATATATAACATAATCCATTATCAAAAGGCTATAACTAGGAAAGCAAGCCATTAAGTATCTAAGACACTCCCAAAATAACTATGGGATCTAAGAGAAAATAAAGCATAGCTTAAATATGTATTTATTAAAAAATGGAAGCACAAAAGGTATTATTAAAAGTATGGGGCCCACCAGATATGGTGGTGTACACCTGTAATCTGAGTTCCACTGAGGGAGAAGTGGGTAATTTTCATGTATTCGAGGCCAGCCTGGTTCTATAGTACATGTTCCAGGTTAGCCAGGGCTACAGAGTGAGAACTTTTCTCAAAACAGCTTTTTTAAAATTATGGTATCTTAACAGCACCAAAAGAAAACATATTAGTTTAAAGAGTATTTATTGTAGAATATTTATCTAATTCTAATTGTAAAAGTTTATGTTGAATTCTTTTAAATCTTAAAGCACAAAATTGAATTCAGTAACATTTTAAAAATTTTTATGCTGTAAATTCATGAAAAACTTAGCATAAGAATTCTTAATAACAGGTCAAGGGAAAGATATGCTTCCCTAGACGTTTTAGTATTTTCTTTGAATAGGTCCTGCTTCAAGTTTATTTGTAGAAACAGCACAGGACACCAACCATCTGCATACAGTTTTAGGGGTGGAAGGAGGTCACACCAGTCCATCTGTCTTCATATTAGCAGAGAGGTTTTTACTATTTGGCCTTCACAAAGGTCTTGGGACCTTTGGGTGCCAAGCGGCAGTTGGAGTTGGAACAAGAGCTGAAGCCTGAGGCTGAGCCGTCACCATCAGTCTCAGTTTGAGCTTTGCCCTTTGATTGGCAGAATGAGTGACCTCCTAGATGGCCTCTGCACGTAAATTTATTGCTTTTACATTGTTTTCCCACATCTTCTTTAGGCCCTTCTTGATGTTGTTCTTGGCAAACAAAGCTCATGCTCCTCAAATACCTGGAGTTGAACCACTTACGAGATTTGTAACTTTGTGACCTGAGGTTTCTTAACGGCATGTCCATGCTTTGTGCCTATATGTGGTATCTTTCTTGGCCTTGTCTGCATGGTAATGACAGTTTACTTCTGTACATTTTTGACAGGGGAACATTCAACAGATGCCACTATAAGGAACCTTTAAAGCAGAATAATAAAGATAATTTCTAACAACACCTAATCTGACCCTATATAGTTTCTTTTTATTAAAAAAATAAGTTTAAGAAAACATTAGTATCATATTATATGAGGAAACACTAGAAGAATTCTCATTAAAATTTAGAAAAATAGAGTTTTCTACTTACATTTTGGTTGTGAACCTAGCTTTTAATGGCTAAGCCATCTCTCCAGCCTTTTTCTACTTATTTCTATTACATGAAGTAATATTATTAATAAAGATAATGGTATATCATTATTATATGTCAAAGCATTCAGAAGATATAAATATATAATTCAATCAGAAAGTAGGGTGTGGTAGCGCAATCTGTAATCCCAGCCTGATCTACATAGCAAGTTCCAGGTCAGCCAGAGTTATGTAGAGAGCCCTGTCTTTACAAAAATAACAGTGTGTGTGTGTGTGTGTGTGTGTGTGTGTGTGTGTGTGTGTGTGTGAGAGAGAAAGAGAGAGAGAGAGAGAGAGAGAGAGAGAGAGAGAGAGAGAGAGAGAGAGAGAGAGAGAGAGAGGAAAAGAGCACTTGCTGATCTTCCAGAATACTGGAGCTCAGTTCCCAGGTCCTGCAGGGTGGCTCCCAATTGAAGTCTGTAACTCCAATTGCAAGGATCTGGCCTCCTCAAGCACCAGGCACACACGGGGTGCACACACACATTCAGGCAAAATACCCACCAACATTTAAAAAATCAAGAGAAAGAAGCACAAAAGGCACCATTTTATTATGTTAAAGTCAGTTTCTTTGACTTTATCCATCAACTATTTGATAATAAAATGAAAAATAAAACCAGAATCTTTTAATGCTAGTTATATCTTACAGAAACAATCGGAAAAAGTTTCAGACATCGTGGTTTCAGAGGGGTCCCTGGTTTGATGAGAAGGCAGGGTAGATCCTCAGTTCAGGCACTGGGCAATGGATATTTATGTCCTGGAAGGCCAAGCAGTAGAGAACGACTAGAACTTGGGTGTGTGCAGTAACCTTCAACAGTTTGCCAGTAGAAGTCTGCTGTAACCATCTAGGCCCCACGTCCTAATGGTTCCATAGCTTCTCAGAAGGGGGCAGCAGCTGGGGAACAAACCCTCAAAATCCCAGCCTGTGGGTGACAGTTCAAATTCAAACCATAACATTAATAATAATTACACAGGAAAACCATGTACTAAAATGAACAAAATTATGCACATTAAGAATGTAAAATATGTACAACATTTTCTTCATTTGTTCCTTGGTTGAGGGGCATCTAGGTTGTTTCCAGTTTCTGGCTATTACAAATAACTGCTATGAACATAGTTGAACAAATGTCCTTGTAGTATGACTGAGCATTCTTTGGATATATGCCTAAAAGTGGTATTGCTGGATCTCAATGGAGGTACATTGACTCCCAATTTTCTGAGAAACCACCATACTGATTTCCAAAGTGATTGTACAAGTTTGCATTCCCACCAGCAATGAAAGAGTGTTAGCCGTCATTGGTATTTTTGGTCTTAGCCATTCTGACTGGTGTAAGATGGTATCTCAGAGTCATTTTGATTTGCTTTTCCCTGATAGCTAAGGATGTTGAATATTTCCTTAAGTGTAATTCGGCCATTTGAGATTCTTCTATTAAGAATTCTCTGTTTATGTCTGTACCCCATTTTAAATTGGATTATTTGGTATTTTGATGTCTAATTTCTTGAGTTCTCTACATATTTTGGAGATCAATCCTCTGTGTGGTGTGGGGTTTGTGAAGATATTTTCTCATTCAGTAGGCTGCCATTTTGCCTTATTGATTGTGACCTTTGCTTTACGAAAGCTTCTCAGTTCATGAGGTCCCATTTATTTATTGTTGTTCTCAGTGTCTATGATACTGGTGTCATATTTAGGAAGTGGTGTCTTCTGTGTCCATGCATTGAAGGCTACTTATCAATTTCTCTTCTATCAGGCTCAGTGAGGTTGGATTTATATTGAGTTCTTTAATCAATTTGGACTTCAGGTTTTTAATAGGGATAGATATGGATTTATTTTCATTCTTCTACATGTTGACATCCAGTTATGCCAGCACCATTTGTTGAAGATGCTTTCTTTTTTTCCATAATGGAATACTACTCAAAGTTAACAAACAATGACATCTTGAAATTTACATGCAAATGGTTAGAACTAGAAAAAACATCCCGAGTGAGGTAACACAGACCCAGAAAGATTAGCATGATATGTACTCATTCATAAGTGGATACTAACTGTAAAGTAAAGGATAAAAAGTCTATAGTTCACAACCCTAGAGAAACTAAGCAACAAGAAGAACCCTAAGAGAAACATATATAGATCCCCTTGGGAAGAAAAAATAGACAAGATATCCTGAGAAAATTGGTAGCATGGAGGTCTCGGGAGAAGAGAGGGCAGAAGTGGAGGAGAAGGGGATGGGGAGGAGAACTTTTGGAAACAGGATTCTTGAGATGGGGGAAAGACAGAGACAGAGAGCAAGGAAAGAGCTATCTTGATTGAGGGAGCTATTATGGGGCTAGCAAGCAACCTAACACCAAAGAAAATCCCAGAAATCCACAAGGATTACCCCAGCTAAGACAAGACCCTAAGCTATAGTGCAGAGAATGCCATAACTGGCCCTCCCCTGTAGTCAGATTGATGACTGTCTCAAATGTCACCATAGAACCTTCTTTATCTAGCAACTGATGGAAGGCAGAGGCAAAGATCCACAGTAGAGCACTGGGCTGATCACCCACAGTCCAGTCAAAGAGTGGGAAGAATGACAATATGAGCAAAGAAGTCAAGATCATGATAGGGATACCCATTGAAACAGCTTGTCTGAGCTAATGGGTGGGAGCTCACCAACTCCAAGCCAAAAGTGAGGGAACCTGTAGTGAGGAGGCAAGCAGGTCTGCTTTTCATCCCGCCCAGCTCCTGCATGGCTAGCTTTACACCTGAAATAACAAAACACAAATTATATTCATTTAAACACCACCTGAATCCCTTCTTCATCCCCTCTTTGGGCTCATAACATCCCCAGCTCAGCCTGATGGGGCGCTGGGACGGGTAGGGAGTGCAGCTGGGTGGGCAGGAGTTTCTTTGTTTCAATAGCCTGCCTGCAGCAAGGTAGGCCCTTTTGTCTGCGAACTCCCTGGCCAGCAAGGACACCTGATCTTAATACCAGAAGATACATCCTGGAGGTGAGTTCCTGACCCCAGGGCAGCAGCCGGGGAGATGGAGCCCAGACACTCCTCAACCCCCTATCCTTCCTGGTCTTCCGGCAGGGGCTATTCTCCCCAGCTACTGCCTCTCTCTTCCTACCCTACCCACCTTGCATCCAGAAAAACCCTCCCTTCTTCATTCCCTCTACGGGCTCATAACATCCCCAGCTCAGCCTGATGGGGCGCTGGGACGGGTAGGGAGTGCAACACGGCAGGCAGGAGTTTCTTTGGTTCAATATCCTGCCTGCAGCAAGGTAGGCCCTTTGTCTGCAAACTCCCTGGCCAGCAAGGACACCTGATCTTAATAGCAGAAGATACATCTGGGAGGTGAGTGAGTTCCTGACCCTGCGGCAGCAGCCTGGGAGACAGAGCCCAGACACTCCTCAACCCACTATCCTTCTTGGTCTGGCAGGCAGGAGTTTCTTTGTTTCAATAGCCTACCTGCAGCAAGGTAGGCCCTTGGTCTGCGAGCTTCTTGGCAAACAAGGACACCTGATCCTGTAAAAGAAGATCCATAGAGGAGCATTCAGAAGAAGAGATGGGCAGGCACCAATGCAAGAATTCCTCCAACAATCTGAAAAACAACATGAAATCACCAGAACCCAGCAATCTTACAACAGGAGGATTTGAACACCTCAATCAAGAAGAAGCAGAAAAAATTGACTTTATGAAAGTGATAGATGCCCTTAAACAGGAGGTGAAAAACTCCCTTAAAGGAATGGATGATAAGTATAACAAAAAGTTTGAAGAATTTTATAAATCCGTAAATGATATCCTAGGAAACCAAGGAAAAACAATCAAACAGATAATGGAAACAGTTCAAGACTTGAAAACTGAAATGGAGGCAAGGAAGAAAACATAAACTGAAGGCTGGCTGACTATGGAAAATCTAGGTAAATGAACAGAGACTACAGTAACAAGCATAACCAACAGAATACAAGAGAAAGAAGAAAGAATCTCAGATTCTGAAGATACTATAGAGAAAATAAACACACTGATCAAAGAAAACTGCAGATCCAACAAATTCTCATCACAAAACATTCAGAAAATCTGGGGCACAATGAAAAGACCAAACCTAAGGATAATAGGGGTAGAAGAAGGAGAAGAACTATAGCTCAATGATTGAGAAAATATATTTAATAAAATTATAGAAGAAAACTTTCCAAATCTAAAGGAAGATATTCATATGAAGGCTCAAGAAGCATACAGAACACTGAATAGACTGGATCAAAAAAAAATATGTCCTCGCCATATAATGATCAAAATACAAAACATACATAATAAAGAAAGAATATTAAGAGCTGCAAAGGAAAAAGGCCAAGTAACTTATAAGATAAACCTATCAGACCTACACCTGACTTCTCTATGGAAACCATGAAAGCCAGAAGGTCCTGGATAGAGGTACTGCAGACACTGATAGACCATGGTTGCAATCCCACACTACTATACCCAGCCAAGCTTTCATTCACTATCAATGGAGAAAACAAAATTTTCCAGGATAAAACAAACTTAAACAATATGTAGCCACAAATCCAGCCTTACAGAAAGTAAGAGAAGGAAAATCACAAACCAAGGAGTCCAACAATGCCCAAAATAACTCAGACATCTAGCGAACCTTCACTAACACATCTCAAAGAAGGGAAACACACAATCTCTACTACCAAAAAAAAAATGATGACTGGAGTTAACAACCACTGGTCATTAATATCACTGAATATCAATGGACTCAATTCACCTATAAAAAGGCACAGGGTAAAAGATTGGATACGAAAACAGGATCCAACATTCTGCTGTTTACAAGAAACACACCTCAACCACAAAGACAGACATCTACTCAGAATAAAGAGTTGGGAAAAGGTTTATCAAGTAAGTGGTCCTAAGAAACAAGCAGGTGTGGCCATACTAATTTCTAACAAAATTGACTTCAAACTAAAATCAATCAAAAGAGATGGAAAGGGACATTTTATACTCATAGCAGGAAAAATCCATCAGAATGAAGTCTCAAACCTGAATATTTATGCCCCTAATATAATAGCACCCACTTATGTAAAAGAAACATTACTAGAACTCAAGGCAGCCATCAAACCACACACAATAATAGTAGGAGACATCAACACTCCTCTGTCACCAATGGACAGGTCAATCAGACAAAAACCTAACAGAGAATTAAGAGACTTAATGGAGGAAATGAACCAAATGGACTTAACAGTCATCTATAGAACATTCCACCCAAATAAGAGAGAATATACATTCTTCTCTGCGACTCATGGAACCTTTTCAAAAATTTACCACATACTCAGCAACAAAGCAAACTTCCACAATTACAAAAAAATATTAGTAACCACCTGTGTCTTATCGGATCACCATGGATTAAAATTAGAATTCAACAACAATGCTACCCCCAGAAAGCCTACCAACTCATGGAAACTGAACAGTCAACTACTGTACCACACCTGGGTCAAGGAAGAAATAAAGAAATTAACGTCTTCCTTGAATTTAATGAAAATAAAGACACAACATACTCAAACCTATGGGACACAATGAAAGCAGTGCTAAGAGGAAAGTTCATAGCACTAAGTGTCCACTTAAAGAAAACAGAGAAAGCACACACTGGAGACTTAACAGCACACCTGAAAGCTCTAGAAAAAAAGAAGCAGACTCACATAGGAGGAGTAGAAGACTGGAAATTATCAAACTGAGGGCAGAAATCAACAAAATAGAAACACAGAAAACAATCCAAAGAATCAATGAAACAAAAAGCTGGTTCTTGGAGAAAATCAACAAGATTGACAAACCCCTATCCAAACTACTCAAACGGCAAAGAGAGAACAAGCAAATTAATAGGATCAGAAATGATAAGGGGGGGACATAACCACAGACACAGAGGAAATTCAGAGAATTATTAGATCTTACTATAAAAACTTGTATGCCACAAAACTGGAAAATGTAAAAGAAATGGACCTTTTTTTAAGATAAGTACCATATTCCAAAGTTAAACCAGGACCAGGTGAACAATCTAAATAGTCCTGTTAGTCGCGAAGAATTAGAAACTGTTATCAAAAACCTCCCTACCAAAATAAGCCCAGGACCAGATGGTTTCAATGCAGAATTCTACCAGAACTTCCAAGAAGACCTAATACCTATACTCCTTAATATATTTCATAATATAGAAAGAAAAGAGTCATTGCCAAATTCCTTTTATGAAGCTACAGTAACCCTGATACCTAAACCACACAAAGTCTCAACCAAGAAAGAGAATTACAGGCCAATCTCACTCATGAACATCGACACAAAAATTCTCAATAAAATACTGGGAAACTGAATCCAAGAACACATTAGAAAAATTATCCACTATGATCAAGTAGTCTTCATCCCAGAGATGTAGGGCTGGTTCAACATATGCAAATCTATCAATGTAATCCATCACATAAATAAACTGAAGGAAAAAAAAACATATGATCATCTCATTAGATGCTGAAAAAGCATTTGAAAAAATTCAACACCCCTTTATGATAAAGGTCTTGGAGAGATTAGGGATACAAGAGTTATTCCTAAATATAATAAATGCTATTTACAGCAAGCCAACAGCTAACATCAAATTAACTGGAGAGAAACTCAAGGCCATCCCACTAAATTCAGGAACACGACAAGGCTGTCCACTCTCTCCTTATCTCTTCAATATAGTGCTTGAAGTTCTAGCAATAGCAATAAGACAACATAAGGGGATCAAGGGAATTTGAATTGGAAAGGAAGAAGTTAAACTTTCATTATTTGCAGATGATAGTGTACATAAGCGACCCCAAAAACTCTACTAAAGAACTCCTACAGCTGATACACTCCTTTAGTAACATGGCAGGATACAAGATCAACTCCAAAAAATCAGTTGCCCTCCTATACACCAAGGATAAGGAAGCAGAGAAGGAAATCAGAGAAGCATAACCTTTCATGATAGCTACAAATAGCATAAAATATCTTGGGGGTAACTCTAACCAAGGAAGTGAAAGTCCTGTTTGACAAGAACTTTAAGTCTTTGAAGAAAGAAATTGAAGAGGATACCAGAAAATGGAAGGATCTCTCTTGCTCTTGGATTGGGAGGATCAACATAGTAAAACTGGCAACTCTACCAAAAGCAATCTGTAGATTAAATGCAATCCACATCAAGGTCCCCAAAAAATTCTTCTCAGATCTTGAGAGGACAATAACCAACTTTATATGGAAAAACAAGAAACCCAGGATAGCCAAAACAATCTTATACAATAAAGGAACTTCTGGAGGCATTACCATCCCTGACTTCAAACTCTATTACAGAGCTACGGTATTGAAAACAGCTTGGTATTGGCATAAAAACAGAGAAGTCGACCAATGGAATAGAATAGAAGACCTAGATCTTAACCCACAAACATATGAACACCTGATTTTCGATAAAGGAGCTAAAAGTACACAATGGACGAAAGAAAGCATCTTGAACAAATGGTTCTGGCATAACTGGATGTGAACCTGTAGAAGAATGAAAATAGATCCATATCCATCACCATGCACAAAACTCAAGTCCAAATGGATTAAAGACCTCTATGTCAATCTGAACACACTGAACCTGAGAGAGGAGAAAGTGGGAAGTACTCTACAACATATGGGCACAGGAGACCATTTCCTATGTATAAACCCAGCAGTACTTACATTAAGGGCAACATTGAACAAATGGGACCTCCTGAAACTGAGCAGCTTTTGTAAAGCAAAGGACACGGTCACTAAGACACAAAGGCATCCTACCGACTGGGAAAATATCTTCACCAACCCCACAACAGACAAAGGTCTGATCTCCAAAATATATAAGGGACTCAAGAGACTAGACTTTAAAATGCTAATTAACCCAATTAAAAAATGGGGCACTGAACTGAACAGAGAATTCTCAACAGAAGAAGTTCAAATGGCCAAAAGACCCTTAAGGTCATGCTCAACCTCCTTAGCTATCAGGGAAATGCAAATCAAAACAACTTTGAGATACCATCTTACACCTGTCAGATTGGCTAAAATCAAAAACACCAATAATAGCCTTTGCTGGAGAGGTTGTGGAGTAAGGGGTACACTCAACCATGTCTGGTGGGAATGCAAACTTGTGCAACCACTTTGGAAAGCAGTGTGGCGGTTTCTCAGGAAATTTGGGATCAACCTACCCCAGGACCCAGTAATACCACTCTTGGGAATATACCCAAGAGATGCCCTATCATATTACAAAAGCATTTGTTCAACTATGTTCTTAGCAGCATTATTTGTAATAGCCAGAACCTGGAAACAACCTTGATGCCCTTCAGTGGAAGAATGGATACAGAAAGTGTGGAATATATACATATTAGAATACTACCCATCAATGAAAAACAATGACCTCTTGAATTTTGCATCCAAATGGATGGAAATAGAAAACACTATTCTGAGTGAGGTAACCCAGACCCCAAAAGATGAACATGGGATGTACTCACTCATAATTGGTTTCTAATCATAAATCAAGGACATGGAGCCTATAATTCGTAATCCTAGAGAAGCTAAATAAAAAAGTGAACCCAAGAAAAAAATATTGTTATCCTCCTGGATATTGGAAGTAGACAAGATTGCAGGGCAAAAATTGGGAACTTAGTGGTGGGTTGGGATGGGGGTAAGGGGAGATGGGGAGAGAAAAGTATGAAGGGGAGGATGGGGAGCGCTTGGGGGAATGGGATGCTTGGTATATAGGAGGGGTGGATATGGGAGCAGGGAAGTATATATCTTAATTAAGAGAGCCATTTTAGGTTTGGCAAGAGACTTGACTCTAGAGGGGTTCCCAGGTGTCCAGGGAGATTCCTTCCAGCTAGTTCCGGCTAGAGAGGGAGCTGGAAATGGCCAGATCCTATAGCCATACTGATGAATACCTTGCAGATCACCATAGAACCTTCATCTGGCGATGGATGAAGATAGAGACAGAGCCACACACTGGAGCACTGGGACTGAGCTCCCAAGGTCCAAATGAGGAGCAGAAGGAGGCAGAACATGAGCAAGGAACTCAGGACTGTGAGGGGTGTGCCCACCTACCCAGATGGTGGGGCTGATCTAATCGGAGCTCACCAAGACCAATTGGACTGGGACTGAAAAAGCACGGGATAAAACCAGACTCCCTGAACATGGTGGAAAATAAGGGCTGCTGAGAAGCCAATGACAATGGCACTGGATTTTGATCCTACTACATATACTGTTTTGTTTTTTTTGGGGGGGGCTGGCTAGCCTGTTTGGGTGTTCACCTTCCTAGACCTGGATGGAGGGGAGAGGACCTTGAACTTCCCACAGGGCAGGGAACCCTTACTGTTCTTCATACAGGAGATGGAGGGGAAGTGGGTGGAGGAGGGGGAGGTAAATGGGAGGCGGGGAGGAGGCAGAAATTTTTAATTAAAAAAACACCACCTGGCCTATTAGTTCCAGACTATTATTTGCTAATTCTCACATCTTGCTTTAACCCATTTCTAATAATCTGTGTAGCACCACGAGGTGTTGCCTTACCGGGAAAAATTCTAGCCTACATCTGTCTCAGGTAGAAGAATCATGGCATCTGACTCACTTCCTTTCTTCCCAGCATTCTGTTCTGTCTACTTCACCCACCTATGTTCCAACCTGTCAGGCCAAGCAGTTTCTTTATTAATTAACCAATGAAAGCAACACATAGAGAGAAGACCCACCTACATCAGGAACCAGCATAGGACCAAACTAGGCCCTCTGAATGTGGTGACAGTTCTATGGCTGGGGCAGACTGTGGGATCACTGGCAGTGAGACCAGGATTTGTCCCTACTGCTTTTACTGGCTTTTTGGAGCCCATTCTCTTTGTGGGGATACGTTGCTCAGCCTAGTTATATTTGAGAGGGCCTTGGTTCTGCCTCAAAGTAGTGTGCTAGACTTTTTTGACTCTCCATGGGAAACCTTACCCTCTCAGAGAAGTGGAGTTGGGTGAGGGTAGAATGGGAGGAAAGATGGAGGGAAGGGGAGGAGGGGAGGGAGTAGAAACTAGGATTGGTATGTAAAATGAGAAAAGATAGGGTTTTTTTTAAAAAAATAAATGAATTAATAAATGAAAAAAATGTGATAAAACATATAAATGACAGAAGGTGTTACAGGAACTGTATATACACATACGATGCACTCTCAAAAGCATGTCACACCACCATGTGTATGTCTCTTTATACATTACTTAATATCTGTATGTATTGAGGGAGATATGATGCAGTCAGGATACTTTACAGTTCATCTGAGAGAATAAATATGAGAATATCCAATTACTTTTGAATAAAGACAAGTGAAAAGATAGAGGGAGATTACTTGTCTACCAGACATAGCAACATATTTTAGAACTACAGATAAGGAAAGGGGAAGATGCTGGGGCCCAAATTGAAAGATGAATGAAACAGATAAGTAGGGCATTTTAAACCAGTGGAGAAAACACCAATATTCAATAAACAACACAGAACAACTAGAGAACAATTTGCACAATAATAAATTGTAAATAAATTGAAGGCTAAAATGTATCAAATGAAATAAACTCAACAACATGATATGTTAATATATAATAAAATGGTATTTCAAATTCAGTGACAAAGAATGGAATATTTATTTTGTGATTTTGGGACAACTGGGTATCCATATGGAAGAAAATAAAATTAGGATCCCAACTCATGTTATAAAAGCAAAAACAAAAAAAAATGAGAAAAGAAAAAAAATCCAGATGGATTACATACTAAGTGTAAACAAATAAAAATTAAAATCTCAAAGGAAAAACAAAGGATAACAAAAAAAGATTGGCAAGGCAAGAGGAACAGAAGTTATTTTTTAAAAATCAAATGTATTTATCTATATAAAATGAAAATATTTGCTATGACAAGAAATACAATAAATCAATGATAAGTTACAAACTTGGATACATTCTAGTGCTTAAGATGCTAAAGACTTGATTTCTATTGTATGTATATTAGCTATCACAAAAGGACAAGAAAGAGAAAGTCATAAGAGAAAACTCATTGGAAGCACATTCTTAAAAAAATACATGAAGATTTAAACTAACTGACAAGATTTTTTTTTAAGCCCAAGGAATGGATTTCTGAGTTCTGTTAATTCCTGAGCACACATTTTTCATCACATTTGTTTTGTTTCCTCCCTATTATTGTGATGTGTTTGGGAATGAATGGAGTTTTACAATCACCATGAGCCTATCAGCATCCGTGACATCATTTTACCCATTCCACATGTGAGAACATGGCTGCTGCTTCTGGAATTGTATCTGGGAAACTGCATTCTATCTCTCATTCAGTTAATTCTCAGGAATAAAGAGCATGAGTATCAATTATTTTCTGAATTGTTACATTGACACTATCACATATGGTCAAGGAGGTCCCCACAAAACACAATTCAGTTCTATTCCATAGCTGTTCTGTGTGTACATAAACAACAGTTGTTTTAGCAAATATGAGATTTTACTGTGTAGTTTACGATAGCCAAAACTACACAGTTTGGATGAGCTCATGACATTCTGTGATGTGTGCCATGATGCCAGGGTTTATCCATTTCGTTAAGAAAACTCTGGAAGGACCAATTTCAGGAAACTTCTGTTGATTTTCTGTCTGCATACTTGTGAATAATGCTGCAGCAAACATGAGGAAATATTCATTTGACACTTGTTTCATTTTCTTTGGGAAAAAGAATGACTTCATGTCATTTTATGCAATGCAGGTGAAACTGGAAAACATTATTTTTTAACAGGAATAAGCCAGGCAGAGGAAGATAAACAGCACACAATCTCGCACATACACAGAACCTAAATATACCAATTTCATAGAGAGTAGAATAGAGATTATGAGAGTTTAGAGAAGGTTGAGGCAACACATAGATGAGAAGGGATAGACCAAAGGAAGAATAAATTCTGTGGTGTCATTAAGCAGCCTGTTGGATGATTATAGCTACCCATAATGTACATTTCAAGAAGACATTGAGTTTTATCATTGCAAAAAAATGATACATGTTTGAGGTGTTGTATATACTAATTAATATGAATAGATCACTATATAATGTGCATATGTATCAAAACATCACATGGTGCTCCTCAAGTATGAAAAATTATGTGACCTGTAAGAATAAATATAAATATCAAAAGATTCTAGCTTCAAAAATTGCACAGTTGTATACTTACCTGACAAGATTGATGTGACCGCAGAGGTGGTTTTCCCAGGGTGAGCCTTATCCATTTTACTTTGGATGTGCTTATCCCTATGATTTCCCAAAATATGGGAAACTTGACTGCATGATTTGTGGCAGTGAGGGACTGTATTCACATACTTCCATGAGAAAAGTAAAATTTAAAAAATTGCATTGCTGTTTTACATAAAACCTTGGTGTCAATAAAAAAGAAAGGCAAGTTAGTGAGATGGCACAGTAACTAAAGTGCTTGCTGTATAAGCCTGATGATCCATTTGATGCCTACAATCCGCAAAGTTGGGGCATTGTCTTCTCTATTACATGGTTACTCCATGTAAATTCCTTTTATATTTGTATATATTTCAGGAAGCCTCTATAGTAGCACATTTTTGATATTGCTTTTCAAAAGTCCTTCAGTGTTACCCATCTCTCTCCATATTCTGGGCCCTCCTATCCCCCTTTTCATTTAATCCTCCTATTCTAGTTTTTCCTTCATCCCTTTATAACAAAATATTCAATTTTCATTTTCTTGGAATATCTGCTTTTTGCCTCCAACTCTTATTAGCTACCTAACCCCTCTGTATTTCCTGTGTCTTAATGAGTTCCCTCCAAGAAGGAAGGTTTTCAATTTTGAAGGAAACTGCTACACAATAATAAGTGATTTGGTTATGACATTAATGCAATGACTCTCCTCTCTCTATTCTTTTCTCTTCTCCTTCCTTTCTGCCTTCTTTCTTTATTTTTTCTTCTCTTTTGTATGTGTTCTTTTCTAATAGAGTCAACTTTCCCTTCCTCCTCCCCTCCCTCCTTCCCAGATTGCTTTTAAAAGGTCTTTATATTTCCCAGGTTCAGCATATGATTCTTCATAAAAGGTCCAGGATGAATGTACCTTATTTAGGCAACAGAAATGGAATCTATGGTCAAGACAAGGAAGCATAGTAAAACAAGGAGCCATCAGAATCTGTATGCAGCTGAAGTGAGTGTGGGTAAGCAGAAAGGGGCGCTTTGACAATAGTCAAATCTCAGTTCTATGTGAGAGTTTTCTGATGGTTCCTTGTTCCACTATGGTTTCTTCCCTTGGACATAGATTTCATTCTTGTATTGCCTGATCATTACTCTAGAATTTTGGTGTTACTTGGGAGACTGGCCAGAGTACTACATTTAAGGGATTTGAATTCTAGTCTGTTTGAGGTCAAAGACAGAAGAAGATGGATGTGTCCTGGAAGACAGGAAAAGATGTCAGTGTTAATGTAGTGCTAATCTCATCCAGTAACACCTTAATGTTTTATCAGATTTATGAGCATCCCATAGTTTAGTCAAATTAACCATTGTAGTCGCCTTTGTTGAATAGACTGTCACAGCTCAAGGGAGAGTGTTTATCTCCCTCTCACCAATCAAATGCAAGTCTTAAGAGGGAAAAATCTTATGTCATTTCATTATATCAACACAGTCTTTGAAAGTATTTCAACTAAAGATTTCAACTTGAAGATTTGTTTGGACATAAATATCCTAAGCATATAAGTCTATTTGGCTGGCATAACAAAACAGAAATGGATTTTCCAAGATTAATATGTCAGGTCAGTAGGTTTAGTTATTTTTTAGGCCTATTTTCTTTTTTTGTGGCTGGGTTTCTCTGTATAGCCTTGCTGTCTTGGCTTTCACTCTGCAAACCACACTGGCCTTGAACTCACAGGAATCTGCCAGTCTCTGCTTCCTGAATGCTTGGATTAAAGATGTGTGCCACCACTGACTGTCTTAGGCCTTTTTTCGGTTTGCTTGTGGTCATATTCATGTGACTTTTCCTATCTGAGAAATCCATTATCTCTTTCTTTTCTTATAGGGACCAGTCCTGTTACATTAGAGCTCTCTCGTTATGACCTCATTTTTTTAAAAAAAATATTTATTTATTTATTTATTATGGATACAATATTCTGTCTGTGTGTATGCCTGCTGGCCAGAAGAAGGCACCAGACCTCATTACAGATGGTTGTGAGCCACCATGTGGTTGCTGGGAATTGAACTCAGGACCTTTGGAAGAGCAGGCAATGCTCTTAACCTCTGAGCCATTTCTCCAGCCCTATGACCTCATTTTACATTAATTATTTTCATAAAAGCACTATCTCCAAATACAATTTCATTAAGGATTACAATTTTAATTTATAATATTTTGGGGCAGGTGGGGGTTGTGTTCTGTATATGACATACAGCATCATTACATATTTCAAAAATTAACAAGTTAGATACAATTTTCAAATGATTTTTTAACCTTTCATGTATCCTTATGCATTATATTTCAGTTAATTTGCATAATAACTTTATATGTATGATTTTCAAAAAATATTTTATTTTTTATTTATGTATATGCATGTGTATCTGCTCTCTCTATTCCACCCCTCCGTGTGTGTGTATGTGTGTGTGTGTGTGTGTGTGTGTGTGTGTGTATGCCCTATGAGTCCAGAAGTGGGTGTCAGATCCCTATGTGGGTACAGGGAACCAAATTCTTGTTCTCCGTAAGAACAGCATGTGCTCTTAACTGCTGAAGCAATCTCTCCACCTCCTATCTATCCAAGTTTGTTAGTGCTCATTTAGCTGTGTTTTTAGTGACTGGAAAAAAATAAGAATGGTTAAACAAAAAAAAATAATTTCACCATGTATTTTACTTTCTTATTTCAAAACCAATATATATTCATCAGTCACATGCATTTACATGAGTACACAAAATATGTTGTCAGAGAGTGGTGCGGGAGAATTGTCTGTATTCTGTCAATCATGTTTTAAATAAATGCTGATTGTCCAGGCAGGAAGTATAGGCAGGTCAACCAGACAGGAAGTAGAGGCAGGGTGATAAGAACAGGAGAATTCTGGGAAGGAGGAAGCCCATTCCTCCCATTCCAGCCCAGACCACTGAGAAACAAGATGTAACCTGCCTGGCTGAAAGGTATCAAGCCATGTGGCTAACATGGATAAGAATAATGGGTTAATATAAGCTACAAGAGCTAATAAGAAGACTGAGCTAATGGGCCAATCAGTTTATAATTAATGCAGACTCTCTGTGTGATTTTCTTTGGAGCTTGCCATCTGTGGGGTACTGGGCAGGATGGAAACAACAAGTAGGCCCTCATGTTACAAGAGAGTGCTCATAATCCACCATAACCAGAAACATTGAGAGCTGTTAACACTCGGGTATGTGTCTTTCCCCCTGCCTAGTCTTTTTTTTTACTATCATTTTCTGTATAAGTAGATGTCAACATGTTTGTTGCTTCTTTCTTCTTTGTAATGCATGTGATGAATCACCCATTTGACTACCAGTTCTAATGTTTTTCTCTTTTCCAGATTTGTCCAGATGTATATTTCTAGGATTTTCTCTGACTCCTCCCACCCCAGGGTTCCAGGGGCTTCACCATAAACTTTAAAGCATTGAGAATATGTTGCAAAAAATTCCTAATGTTGTTCCTCCTAAGTATCTAGCAAGTGTTCTTTTCTACCTTGTCTAAGAACAGGATTCTTTGCCTCTTTTTTGTACAGTAACATTTTTTAAAAAATAGTATAGAAAGTAACATATTTCCTTGGAATTTTCATACATTCTTAGTTTGGCTTGATTCCTCCACACTTCCCTACTCATTTAAGTCATTTTTTCTCCATTGATGTCTTCTACTTTTCTAAGCTCTATATACACTTGTTCTGACATAAATACAAACATATGAAAATTAGAAGGTAGGCCAAATATGTGAGAAAGAACATATAGGATTTGTCTTTCTGATACTGGGTTACATCTATGTAAGTGGTCCCTTGAGTCCCCTGCTTTTTTTGTAGTAATTACCACAATTCCTTATTGATGTTTCTTTAATAATCTCTCTTCCTAGACAGTATACTTCCTAATTATCTAGTTTGATGACTGTATCTTCAACTGTCCATATTCTAGCTGGTATATTGTTGGCATATTAGTCTTGTTAGCATATTCAGATAAGGCATTTCATATGAAAGAGGCAAATGTATATAAAATATATTCACGAATACAAGGCTTTAAGTAGTTTATATATAACCTTCTCCAAGGTTAATAAATCCTAATAGTTCAGAAAATTGTAATCTGATTTTAATGGGCAAATGTTAATGTGCATTTGCCACCAATAGTTAGTAATTATATAAAAAGTAGAAGACATTTATAGCAGCCAAGATCTTTATAGTGTATTTGAATACATGATAAATTCATGAACAGTTCTTATCACCTCGAACAGTTGTATATCTTAAGAACTCATCATCATAAGCATTCTCTGGATTTTCACAGAATTAATCCTGAATAATTAATGAATCTAAAGGAGTTAGACAAGTACTGCAGCATGCTAATCATTTCTTTCAATGTCAATTAGGAAAAATAGTCTCTTTGGCCTGCTATCTTGGAATACATATTATACAGTTAACTTTGAATTTACAAATATGAAATGTCCTTAACTATTGCATGCATCTATTGAGATACATATCAATGTCACTTGTAAAAGTTAAAGCTTGTAGAAAAAATGAAGGCACTTTGATTTCACAGAATTATTAACTATATTGGGACTCTTATTACAAATAAATATGCTTGGCTTGTAGATCCGTATTTACACAATATTTACATACTTCCACAAATGGTATCATATAACCACTAGTGATTTGGGGACTATGTCAAATGTAAAACTTAAATAATTTTAGGTTGAATGGATATTTGCTTAGTAAAAAATAGAATTGAAAAGCCAGGTAGCTTTTATGCAAACTGTTCAGTTCTCTCAAATGCATACTATTCTTCATTATTCTATTTATATCAATCCTGCTCAGTTATTATTTTTTTTAAATTTTGAATTTTGTGTGAATTTTCTTTATTCATATGTAAAAGTCAGTTCTTTCCTTCTACCACATGGAGTTTGATGATCAAACTCAGGTCACCAGACTTACAGACAAGCACCTTTACCAACAGAGCTGTCTTTCTACCCTTTTTCAGTTTCATTTTAGCTATGATTCATCAGTACTTCCTCTAAGTTTCAGACATAATATAATGGTAGAAAGTTTTCAGTTGTGATGTTCAAGGAGGATACCAAGTAGGATTAGCCTATTTGGTAAGAGATTTGTTAAGAGTTATTAGGATCATAGACAGAAATAGATGTCTTAGTCAGTATTCTATTACTGTGAAGTGATTTCATGACCAGAGAAACTCATAAAAGAATGCATTTGATTAGGGCTTGCTTACAATTTCGGAGATTTAATCCATTTTCATGGCATGGAGCCTTGATGGCACACAGGCAGACAAGACATGTTGCTGGAGAAGTAGCTTGAAATTCTACACTGGGATCTGTAGGCAGTAGGAAGAGAGAGTCACTAGGCCTGGCTTGGGCTTTCAAAAGCCTCAAAGCTCACCCCCAGTGACACACTTTCTCCAACAAGGCCATACCTCCTAAACCTTTCAAAACAGAGCCACTCTCTGGTGGCTAAGCATTCAAATCTATTAGGCTATTGGGGACATTCTCTTTCAAACCACTGTGATAGACAATAGTATAATGGGGGTTCTGAGAAGAATTTAGAACATTGACAAGAAGTCCCTTCTTACAGTTTTTAAAGGAAAGGATAGGAAAGATATTGCAAAGTTTCATTTTTTTGTTGTTGTTGTTCACTTAAGCTGTTGCTCAGAGTAACCAGTGAATGAATGCTCAGTTAAAGAACATTAGGTAACCTAACAATTCTCTGTATTTCCTTCGTGTCTGCTGTTATGTTCCCCGTTTCATTTCTGATTCTGGTAACTTGGATATTCTCTCTCCCTTTGGTTAGTTTGGATAATGGTTTGTCTATCTTGCTGATTTTCTAGAAGAACTAGCTCTTTGTTTCATTGATTATTTGTATTGTTTACTTTGTTTTTATTTTATTGATTTCAGTCTCAATTAGATTATTTCCTGCCATCTACTCCTCCAGGGTCAGTCTGCTTCTTTTTGTTTTAGAGCTTTCAGGCATGTTGCTTAGTCACCAGAGTGAGATTTCGCCATGTTCTTTCTTTCTTTATTTTTATTAATTACATCACTGCTTGGCCCATTAGCTCTAACTTCTTATTGGCTAACACATCTTAATTTAACCCATTTCTATTAATCTGTGTATCACCACAAGGTGGTGGTCTACCAGCAAAGTTCCAGCATGTCTATCTCTGAGGGCAGATCCATGGTGTCTCTGACTCCACCCTTCTTTTACTTAGTGCTATGAACTTTTCTCTTTTATAGTGTCGCATAAGTTTGGGTATGTTGTGCTTTCATTTTTGTTGAATTCTAGAAAGTTTTTAATTTCTTTCTTTATTGTTTCCTTGACCCAGGTGTGATTTAATTGAGTACTCTTTAATTACCATGAGTTTGTAGGCTTTTCTACAATTATAAATGTTTTCTATAATTATAATGTTGATTTTAAAATTTAAGCCATAGTGATCCAATAAGATACAGGGGTTTATTCTAAATTTTTGTGTCTGCTGAAGTTTGCTTTGTTACTGAATATGGGGTCAGTTTTAGGGAAGGTTCCATGAAGTGCTGAGAAGAAGGTATATTCTTTTATGTTTGGTATCTCAGACCTTTTTGACTACCCAAGGAAGGCCCTACTCCCTCTGAGGAGTGGGAAGGTGGCAGACAAGGGGATGGAAGGAGAATTGGGGTTGGTGTGTAAAATAGTAATTTTTTAAAATAAAAAATATGAAAAAAGAACATTATGTGATCAATAAACCTTTCATAACTTGCCTTACTGGGGATCAGTTTGGCACAGAAAGCAAGAGTCTAGAGAAAGGCATTACTTCCATTCTAAAAATTAAATTGTCTCATGTCATCAAATATCACGTGGAGTAGCTTACAAAATAACATGGCCATGAATAAGAATTGTTGATGTGATATTAAATAAAAATTTCCTAAACATGTTGAATGATTCTGCAAATTTTTATGGAAGTTTATAGATTGAATAATGGGAATAAAACCTTATTATTTACATAGGTTGGGATTTGTTTGTTCCTTACCTAGATTGTAAACCAGGAGAAAATCTTGACGTATTAAAGTTGTCAAATAAGCTACCTTTATTTATTGGATTATTTGTTCTTCGGATGACCAATTTTTTGAGTTCGTTATATAATTTGAAGATAAGCCCTCTGTCCAATGTGGGGTTGGTGAAGACCTTTACCCATTCTGTAAGCTGCCGTTTTGCCTTATTGACCATGCCCTTTGCTTTACAGAAGTTTCTTAGTTTCAGGAGGTCCCATTTATTAATTGTTTCTCTCAGTATCTGTGTTTACTAGGGTTATATTTAAGAAGTGGTCTCCTGTGCCAATATGTTCAAGTGTGCTTCTCACTTTCTCTTCTATGAGATTCAGTGTGGTTGGTTTTATGTTGAGGTCTTTGATCCAGTTGAACTTGAGTTTTGTTCATGGCAATAGATATGGATCTATTTTCATTCTTCTACATGTTGACATCCAGTTATTCCAGCACTATTGTTGAATATGTTTTCATTTTTCCATTTGCTATTTTTTGCTTCTTTGTCAAAAATCAGGTGTTTGTAGGTGTGCAGATTGATATCCAGGTCTTTGATTGGGTTCCATTGGTCCTCCTGTCTGTTTTTATGCCAATAGCAGGCTGTTTTCAGTACTATAGTTCTGTAGAAGAGTTTGAAGTCAGGGATTGTGATGTCTCTAGAAGTTCCATTATTATACAGGATTGTTTTCTTTTCTTTTTTCTTCTTTTTTTGCTTTTCCATGTGAAGTTGAGTATTGTTCTTTCTGTGTCTGTGAAGAATTGTGTTGGGATTTTGATGGGGATTGCATTGAATCTGTAGATTGCTTTTGGTAAGATTGTTATTTTTACTATGTTTATTCTACCCTACCCAAGAGCATGGAAGATCTTTCTATTTTCAGGTGTATTCTTCAATTTCTTTTTTCAAAGATTTGAAGTTTTTGTCATACAGGTCTTCTCTTTGTTTGTTTAGAGTTACTCCAAGATATATTATGCTATTTGTGGATATTGTGAAGTGTGGTGTTTCTCTTATTTCTTTCTCAATCCATTTATCATTTGTGGTGTAAAGGAAGGCTACTTATTTTTTCAAGTTAATCTTGTGTCCTGCTACATTACTGAAGGTGTTTATGAGTTGTAGAAGTTCCTTGGTAGAACTTTTGGGGACACTTATATAAACTATTATCTCAGATTGACATATTCTTTTACTGAATGATTTTTTTGCCTACCTTGTCTTTGATACCTGAAATTCTCACTTTCACTTGATCCAGTCAGTTGGTAAAACTTCCTTCTAAGATTTTTTTGTTTGACTTCCTGAGTTTTATATTTTTGTGTTCTATTTTAGATTTTTTTAGATTCTATCCCTTAATTAAATGCTAATTTCATATCCCAAATTGCTTTTATTATCTTATTCAATTGTCTTGTTGTGTTTTCATGTTCTTAATTCAGACATTTATTCATGTTCTCTTTGAACTCCTTAAACATATTTATGATTGCTATTTTGAAATACTTTCTTATGAGTCATTTATTTTGCTTTTCTTGGGGAATATTATGATGGAGATGCTAATTAATGGAGGAGATATGTAATCTTTGTTCTTTGTGATGTTTGTGGTTTTGTGATGGGTTCTAGGTATCTGGAATTAGCTTGGTTTTGGTATTTCTGTATATGAATATCTGGTCTTACTTTTGTTGGGTGAGTGTTTGTATCTTTGCTGTTCCACCAATTTTTTTAGGGTAAGCACCAGATGAATGATGCTCAGTTTTCAATCTTGAGACTATTCTGATTCAGTATTCAAGTGGTCCCAAGTGGGTGTAGTATTTGGGATGACTGATACATGAGGAGGTGGAGTAGAGGATGTGCTTTGGATATCTTAACTAGAGTTCTATTTCAAGCTCCATGCAGGCTTGGGGTGCAATGCTGGGTGGGGTGGCTGACATCCCAGAAGCTAGACATCAGTGAGTGACTGACATGAGCAGGAGGGTGAACTGGTTCTTCGAGTTCTATCTGAAGTTCTGTTTGGACTCTGGGTTCATATTCCAAACTGTCCAAGATGGTGTGATGGATGAGGTGACATACTTGTCTTTTTAGGAATCAAATTGATTATTTTGACTTATTAAGTCATGCATTAGTAGAGTTGTTGTTCTGGCTAGTTTTATATCAGCTTGACACAAGCTAACATTATATAAGAGCCATAACTAAGAAAATACCTTCATAAGTTTGGCCTATAGATAAGACTTGATTAATAATTGATGTGGGAGGGACCATCCTATAGTTGGAGCTGCCACTCCTGGACAGGTAGTCCTGGGCTGCATACAAAAACAAAGTGAACAAGCTATGGGGAGAAAGTCAGTGACCAACACTCCTTTATGGCCTTTTCCTCAGTTCCTGATTCTTGTTCCTTGCCATGTTTAAGTTCCATAGTGGTGAACTGTGATTTTGGAATTGAAAGCTGAAATAAACCCTGTCCTTCCCAAATTGATTTTGGTCACAGTATTTTATCACAGGAATAACAACCCTAACTAACTTTTAAAAAAGTTAATCAGACGTGGGTAATTTAAATTACATTAATTGAATACTATGATAAAATCAGATGAATTCACTGCAAGAGTCTTCTTAGTTCTTACATTTTTAATGATTTAAATATGATGGTTATGTTTTCAATGTAATATATGAAGTGGAAAATAAATATTTTTATAGTAATGTAGTGCCTAAATAGTTGTACACTGTATATTTTTCAGTGGCATATTGGAGAATTGTTACTGGTACTCCTATACTTAATTATATCAAACAATGATGTGCTTTGGTACAATGTCTAATGTTTCTAAAATAAACATTGAGTATTGATGTGTAAACATATATTTTCAGAAATAGTCAGACACAATCGCTGTCTGAATTCTCTTTGTGTTCCATGATATTTAGAGAATAGTAAAAGATAATCTTTTTTTTTTCATCTTTTAAACTGGAATGGAACTAGACTAGAAAACAAAACCAAACAATTAAAATTACAATAATGAAGCCTTCACTCAAATCAAACTGGTTACTATAGCAACTTAAAATTATAGCATTACAATAATAGAATGGAAAGACAACTTCAAATGCTATATTAGTCTTTTGAATATGGAAAGAGTAGTTGCTGTTTGATATCAAAAAGTGACTGGGTTGCTATTAAACCTTCTAAGAAGACTGATTTTGTGTTGTCGCTTCTCCTCATAATAAAAAATAAAAATGGAAGCATCTGACTGCAGGCATTAACCACACCAGAAGGGAACTGTTACTTTCACTACATTAATCTCCATAAGACTGATGACTATCACTTTATTCAAGCAATTCATAATTACCTGTGGGAACAGAGGGCAGACTGATGAAGCACTGCATTTATAAATGACTTAACTGGTCCTATTTAGATGTTTATTTTTCTACTTCCTCCATCACAAAAATAAAGGTGAAGAATTCTCTACTAACAAGATCTTTTAGTAAATATGAAAGGAGGGGATATCCAGGAGTTTGAGATACATATATAATTGCTTCTTTAAGAAGTTCTCTACTAAAATCATACATGCTGTAATCTGTTGAGATCACTATCATTTTCATGCTAGAGGTACTAGCCTCAGAAAGTGGCTGAATTTAGCACATTTTCTTGGGCTTAGAAATCATACACACCTTTTTTATTCAGGAGGGGAGTGACAGAGAAACTAGGAATACTGATGAAGAGAGAAACTTTAAAAGTGAACATTCTTCCAAATTCTTTTGGCTCCCATAAACTCCTTATACATATATAAACAATTTTCCTCCTTTCCTTTTTCTTTTCCTCAATTCCTCTCCCATCTTCCTACCTGCATGCCTGTCCCTTTTCTTCCCAGTCTCCCTCCCCTCTTCAACTTTCCCGCCTTCCTCTCCTTTCTCCTTAAATATGTGGTGCTCATCAACTTTAGTGTCTTAGGTACTGAGCTTGCCAGGGGAAACATACTAGTGAAAAGTACTGATGTAATTTCACCATCATGGAGTTCCACAGATAATCAATGAAAATTGAAATGAAAGCTAAAATGGAAACATATAGGTTACACTGAGAATATAACTGGAAGAAAACTTAATCTTAGGGGCCAGGAACAGTTTTTCTGATGAAGCATTGTGTATAATTGGACATAGCTAGCTGATGGATGCAAAGAAGAAGACAGCAGAAATGAGAAGCAACATTATCAAAGGCCCTAAAATGAAAATTTATGGCCTGTGGGTAAAGAGAAGGCCAATGCTTGAAGAAGATGCATGCAAATCAATTGAACTGGATAGAAGTCCCAAACATAGACTCACATAATTACAGCTAAAGGATAATGCACAAAGATGCCGAATTAAGGTGTTGTGAAGGGAATAATGGGGAAACATGGATGAGGACTTTTATCTGGAATGGGGAAAACATTGATGGGAACTTTATCTGGAAGAGGGGAGGAAGGATAATTCAAGAAGGAATATAGATTAATAATTCTAAAAATGTTTGGAAAAGTCACAAGGAAACATTATTTTACAAGTACTTAAAAATACTATCATACCCTCACACACACACACACTTAATGGAGCTATGCCAGCCACATAGGCTAATAATGCTTTCCCAAGAATGAAATCTCCAGGCCAGTAAAGGGAAAAATCCCTTTGGGTTGTTTGTCTTGGATGTCTACAGAACTCCTGAATCAATATATTCCATTTCTATGAGGTCCTTTGTTAGCTCCCAGAACTTGGAGAAAATACTGTATTGCTGCAGATATCACACACTTCAGATTCAGGACTTAGAAGAATTGACCTTAAACTGGGCTTAAAGGATTCTACTTGAGGACTATATTCTATAGTAGTTTCAAAAGGTGATATGCCAGGATAAGAAAAGCAATCAATAGTCTTACCTAGCTAAAATCCTGTGAACTTCATAAATACCCCGCATGGAGAGATATCCCCAATTGTGCATTTGCGGCACTTTTATTTTGGGAGTATCCAACAGCTATCTCTTTGCATTCTCATATGGGTGGAAATTCATGCCTGCTACTGTAGTATGAAGCGGCAGGGGCTGCGTCCCGCCACCCGGCCACCGGCTAGCTTTACACCCGAAATAATTACACGGAAACTGTATTCTTTTAAAACACTGCCTGGCCCATAGTTTCAGCCTCTTATTGGTTAATTCTCACATCTTCCTTTAACCCATATTTAGTAATCTGGGTAGCACCACGAGGTGTGGCTTACCAGGAGAGATCTTAACCTGCGTCCATCTCGGAGAGGAGCAGCATGGAGACTCACTATGGCGAGTGCCTGAAGCATCTCCCCCACTCTACTTCCTTGTTCCCACAATTCTGTTCTGTCTACTCCACCTACCTAATTTTCTGTCTCTTAAAGGGCCAAGGCAGTTTTCTTTATTAATTAACCAATGAAAGAAACATAGACAGATAACTCTCCTCCATCATGCTACTGTGAATTCAGCCAACTACTTGTGCCTGTGGAGGTTAAAGACCCTAGAAGAGAAACTACTACTTTTTTAAGTCAGTATATGTAGTGAGGATCTGCGGGCAGGCCTGCATTTCAACCCGCCCGGCTTCCGCATAGCTAGCTTAGCCCCAGAAATAACAACACACAAACTGTATTCATTTAAACACTGCCAGGCCCATTAGTTTCAGCCTCTTATTCACATCTTGACTAACCCATATCTAATAATCTATGTAACACCACAAGTGGTGTATTACCGGGAAAGATTCAGCATGTCTGACCTGGTGGCTGGCTCCATCTCGGAGAGGAGAGTCATGATGACTGCCCCAGAAAGGAGAGGCATAGCAACTGTCTGAGCCATCTACCTCACTTCCTTCTTCCTGTTCTGTCTACTCCACCCACCTAAGGGCTGGCCTATTAAATGGGCCAAGGCAGTTTCTTTATTAACGAATGAAATCAACACAAACAGAAAACTCTCCCACATCAAGTATAGCTGCTTCTTCTTCTTCTTCTTCTTCTTCTTCTTCTTCTTCTTCTTCTTCTTCTTCTTCTTCTTCTTCTTCTTCTATATTTATTTATTATTTATACAATATTCTGTATGTGTGTGTGTCTGCAGGCCAGAAGAAGGCACCAAACCTCATTACAGATGGTTGTGAGCCACCATGTGGTTGCTGGGAATTGAACTCATGACCTTTGGAAGAGCAGGCAATGCTCTTAACCACTGAGCCATCTCTCCAGCCCAGTAAAGTTTCTTCTTATATACACAGATAAATATAGCTCTCACCCCTCACAAAAGAAGCTTCTTCTTGCAGCAGATGGAGGATACTGTAGAGATCTATAACTGCCCATAAAGCAGAGAATAAATGACTGTAGACAACCCAGTACTAAATGATATATTTACTGTGCAGCCTCTACACCTAAGTCTCAGTGAAGAACATGGATAGAGGTAGATTGTAACAGTTAGAAGATTCACCAGCCAGGACATATTTCTTCTAGGCATGAAATCTCAGCATATGGTTGCATAAACAGGACCTGTATAATGACCACATGAATTGATATCCCAACATATATGGAAAAAATTCCACAAGGCCCCATCTTAGATTACTAGCTATAGACAGATGGATAGTGACTGTTAAAGGAAGGGAAGTCTGCTTATTTTCAGGAATTATCTTCCTGCTAGGTTATCCAACCACAAGTAGTTAGGCCACAAACATGCACATATAAGAACCACTAACCACTAAATGAATTCAGTAGGATAGCTGTGTGTGTGTGTGTGTGTGTGTGTGAGAGAGAGAGAGAGAGAGAGAGAGAGAGAGAGAGAGAAAGAAAGAAAGAAAGAGAGAGAGAGAATAATAAAATAGAGCCAGGCAGTGGTGGCTCATGCCTTTAATCCCAGTACTCGGGAGGCAGAAGCAGGCAGATCTCTGTGAGTTTGAGACCAGTCTAGTCTACAAGAGCTAGTTCCAGGACAGGCTCCAAATCTACAGAGAAACCCTGTCTCAAAAAAAAGAATAATGAAGTGAAGGTCATGAATCAGAAGAGGAATACACAGGAGAAGTTGGAAATATGAGAGGCCAGGGTGGAAATGATGGTACTCATATATGAAATTCTCAAAAATCATGTAAAATGTAATTAAGAAAAAGGAAGGCAAAGAGAGAAATAACACTGATCAATAGGACTAGGAAAGTATGCAAGAGTCTTAAGCCAAGTAAGACACTTGGACATTTTATGGTGTTAATGCTGCCCTACTGTAATTATTCATGTACATGATCTCAAAAACCTTTCCCTTCTTTTGTTCTTATTTTATGAATGTCTACTATAGTCTTTGACACATACTAACCAGTAAATGCTTGTTGAATTAAAGATGTAGAGAAAAATGCTCCCTTAAAATTAGAAGGTCACAACAGCACAGAGAACAGGTCAGCTTCTATATGGCCATTACTTTTCTTATCATGTCATGGCATAAATAAACCACATTCATTTAAAATTACAAGTAGCTTTTTCTATAAGCAAAGACACTAGAATGGGGCTTGTTAGTGAAACTGAATTGCTGAACAGTACTAAGAGAGAACCAATTTTTCAAGGCAAATACACTTTTGTTTGTACAGTTAAAATTTATACCATCGTGGGAAAACCTCTGAAAGTCAAGGGATCTCTGTGAACTGTTTAATCAGAAACAAGTAAAATTTAATTACTCCTGGTCTTATGTAATTAAGGTCAAACATGATATTTAGATATTCTAATTTCTTTATACATTGTTCCAATTGTGTTTTCATATGGCAATTAGAAATTACGACCATACGGTAGTTAGGTGCTTTAATTTCTCTAAACTTTGCTCCCATTGTATTTCTTAATATGGTCATATATAGTTATAGATTTTGATAATCAATAAAAACACTACAATAAATTAATTAACTACACCCAGTATTTTGAAACAATAAGTTATTATCTACATACATAGTACTGTGATTCTAATTGTAGCAAAATTGCACAACTTGAAGAACACCTTTAGAATATCTACTCTTGCAAAGCCTGTCTTAGTCAGTGTTCTGTTGCTGTGAAAAAAAAAACACCATGAATAAGCAACTCTTATAAAAGAAAGCATTTAATTGGGGACTTATTAGCAATTTCAGAGCTTTAGTCCATTATCATTATGGTGGAAAGCATGTTGGCATTCAGCAAGCACTGGAGTAGTAGTTGAGAGGTACATCCTGACCCACAAGCAGCAGGAAGAAAAATTGCAAAGCCCATCGTATGTGATGCACTTCCTGCAACAAGGGGATACCTCCCAATCCTTCTAATCCTTTCAAATAGTACCACTACCTAGTTACTAAGTATTCTAATACATGATGCTATAGTGGCTATTTTTATTTAAATCACTCATAGCCATAGGAAAGAAGAGGCATCTCAAACCCTTGTCTGAATTTCTGTAGCTATTATTATGTGTGTACTCATGTGACATAGTAACCATTTCCTATCTTGATCATTTTGTTTGTGTGAGTCTCATGTCTTCAATCAGAACAGTGATCCTTTAAGAAAAGAGTCTGAGACTTCCTATCTCTGACAATTCTTCATGATACTGCTAATTTGGACTTTCACTTGAGGTATAGTTTGCATACTGTATCTTAAATAATGAATCACTTTTAAGGCCTGGCTATAGGAAGAGTGCCTGGGTGATATTGCTTTAAGGACCCAAGTTTAAAATTAAAGAGACTGAAAATGAAACATTAGTGGCTATTTTCATTTGGCATAGACCTCTTGTAGTGTTTAATTCTACTAATAACATAGTTTTGATAATCTCACAAGGAGACTACACATAATGCATATGCCTTCATATGTAAGAATTCTCGAAAATTTTTTCCTATTACTATAGCTTTTATTTATAATCTTTGAAGTGCTGCCACAGTCAAATTGAATTGGAAGAAAAAAGCCATAGAAATGTTTCATTCTAATCTGTTTACTGAATTGTGGAGTTGCTGGTGCCCCCTCCCCTCAGGATTTTTGAAGAAATCACATTTGGTGGTGTATGTAGTGCTTGCTGTAGTTTATTTAACTATACTAATCCAAGCTACACTTTCTACATAAGGTGAATTTGACTTTGGAGAAATCCTGATGCGTTAATTCAACTGCTTATTTAAGACACTGTAAAAGAATCATGAAAAGTAATCAAAAACAGACAAACAAAAAATAAATAAGCAAAAACTTTACCATACAACCATAATATCTAGAGCATGGATTGTATGAGGACATTTAGATGGGAATTGTGTAATGCAGTAACAAACCTTGACACCCTGAACAGCCTTTTTTGTCTCTCTTCAAGTAAATGGAGTGTTATAAGTATAAAAGTGATCTAAAACTCAAGGATTTGCCAAGCTCACTTTCTGCCTTCATTATATGTCCAATTACTAGATAATTGCATTATTGAAAGAAGTACCTTTAAGCTGCTGATCAATTTCCAGAAGCTCTTCAGACTTCAAAATATTAAGCGATTTTTAACTGTTCTAAATTTACATTACAAAGCAGATATTATAAGTAAGCAAGATGTTTATTGAGCTTCAGAGTTTCCTAATAGCTGCATAATTATCTTCTAAATGGGAGGAGAGAGTAGATGGCATCTTTGATTCCTCATAATTATAGTGTTTTAATTATTTCATCACTTCTGAGAACGAGTTGATCTACTTTTGGTGTGGTCACATAGCAGGGTTCTCTCTAAGTGTGTACATATGCAGCTATGCAAAATGAAAACACATGGTGCACACAAACTGGATCTCACTATAGCCTTGGGGAGCATCTACATCTTTGTATATTCCATCTGCTCTAATCTGATATGCCCATCAGATATTTTTTCAGCATAGTAAATACCTTGCATTCATTTAAGGCACAAGTAAAAGATAACTTCCACTTTATGGTCATTTGAGCAATGGCAGAAGGTTTGTTCGTGTTTCCCATTTCCCCAGGCCTCACTATCCTGTGGGTACCTTGTAAATACCAATACCACAAATCACTTGCTCTTGTCCTTAATTCTATGGCATATGACTGAAGGTTTCTGTAAGATTCTCCCCAGGTACTTCTGGAAGGTGTCGAGTATTTGCTCATGCTATAGGACTTGACTATAGTCCTGCTACCCCAGAAACAGAATGTTAATAAACTTCCACCTTAGTTTTCCTTGGGGGATAAAAGGTGTTTAAATAATAAACACGGGTGATCTTCAGGATTTGAGTGAAGCCTGAGGCTCCCTTCCTATATGTTGTGTGAACTGTGTCTCAATTATTTCCGCTCCTCCACGCCGGTCCAGAGAGGGAAAAATAGTTTATGTTGGGGCATCAGACCCCAATATTTGCTACAGTTTGAGATGAATCATTTCTAGTCTGAATCATGCACAAACACATATTGACACTTTTATAACTTTAATTTCAAGCAATTGGAAGCAACTTTAAGATGCTTTTGTGTGGTACAGAGCAGACCAAGAGACTGCAGCTGCACAGAGTGGACCAAGAGAGTATCTCTGAGGCACAGACTGCACAGAGAGGACCAAGGGGTGAGTGACCAGCTCCCCAGCTGGACAGCCTAGTCTCTAGGCACTTCATTCCAGGGCAAAACCCGGGGCCCCTCCCCCACTTGCCTGAGCTTCACTGGCTTCAGCAGGTAAGCCTCCTGAATGTAGGATGCTCAAACTCCCCCATCAACCAGACTCTGTAATTTACAAGGCTCACTCTGCCCCCCAAATCTACCCATCCCCCGTGACCTCAGAGGATCCCTGATGCACAGACTGTGACTGTACAAAGAGGACCAAGAAGTAAGTGACCAACTCCCAAGCTGGACAGCCCAGTATGTAGGCTCTAGGCTCCAGGACAAAACCCTGGGTCCCTCTCCCATCCACCTTAGTTGCACTAGCTGGCCAGCAGGCAAGCCTCCCACAGATAAGCTGCTCCAACACCCCCCATCAAAGAGACCCTGTAATCTACTAGTCTCACTCCACCATCAAACCCACTCATCCCCAGAGACCTTAGCAGTTCCCTGAGACACAGACAGTGACTGCACAAAACAGAGCAAGAGTAGTTCCCTAAGACAAAGGCAGCAACTGCAATGTTCAGTCAAAGAGAGGATCTCTGAGACACAGACACTGAATACAAGGATTGGACCAAGAGGCTAAAATACTGCCTGCACCAATTGGAGGAAGAGATGAATGGGCACCAATGGAAGAATACATTCAACAACCTAAAGAAAAACATTGCAACATGAGAACCCAGTGGTCATACGACAGGAAGACCTTAACACCCTAACCCAGAAGAAGAAAACAATCTTAAATATAACTTTATGAAGATGATAGAGACCCTTAAAGATGAAATGAAAAATTCTCATAGAGAAATAGAGGAAAATACAAACAAATAATGGAGGAAATCAACAAATCTCGTAAGGAAAGCCAAGAAAACCAAGAAAAAAATAATCAAATGGGTGAAGCAAAAACATTTCAAACAGTTCAATACTTAACTGAAATAGAGACAATGAAGAAAATACAAACCAATAAAATTCTGAAAATGGAAAATCTGGGTAAATGAGCAGAAGCTACAAAATGTAAGCATAACCAAGAGAATATAAGGGATGAAAGAGAGAATCTCAGGTGTTGAAGATATGATAGAGAAAATATATCCATCGGTCAAAGAAAATGTTAAATACAACAAATTCTAACATAAAACATCCAGTAATTTGGGCAAACATGGGAATACTAAACCTAAGAATAATATGACTAGAAGAAGGATAAGTCCAGCTCAAAGGCACAGAAAATATATTCAAGAAAATTATAGAAGAAAAATTTCCCCACCTAAAGAAGGATATGCCTATCAAGGTACAAGAAGCTTATAGAACATCAATAGACTGGAACAAAAAAAATGTCTCCTCACCATATAATAATCAAAACACTAAACATACAGAATAAAATAACATTAAAAGTTGTAAATGAAAAAGGTCAAGTAATGTATAAAGGCAGACCTATCAGAATTACAATAGACTTCTCAATAGAAACACTGAAAACAAGAAGGTTCTGGACAGATGTGCTGCAGACACTAAGAGCCCAGACTACTATACCCAGCAAAGCTTTCAATCACCATAGACAGAGAAGACAAGATATTCCATGATAAAATCAGATTCATAGCAGTATTATTTGTAATAGCTAGAAACAACCTAGATGCCCCTCAACTGAAGAATGGATAAAGAAAATGTGGCACATTTACACATTAGAGTATTAATTACTCATCGCGAAAAAAAAAAAAACGACGACATCTTGAATTTTGCATGTGAATAGATGGAATTAGAAAACACTATCCTGAGTGAGCTAACCCAGACACCCCCAAAATGAATATGGTATGTACTCACTCATAAGGGTATACTAGCTATAAACAAAGGACATTGAGCCTATAGTTCATGATCCTAAAGAAGCTAAGTAATAAGGTGAACCCAAAGAAAAACATATATAGACCCACCTGGAAATTGGAAACAGACAAGATCACCTGACAAAATTGGGAGCATGGGGCAGAAGGTAGAAGGAAGGGGAGAAGGGGATGAGGAGGAGAGAAGAAGAGGGTTGAGAAGAACTTGAGGGAGTGGGATAGTTGAGATGGAGGAAGGATAGATATGAGAGCAATAAAAGAGATATCTTGATTGAGTGAGCAATTATGGGGCTAGAGAGAAATCCAGCAGTAGAGAAATTTCCAGGAATCCACAAGGATAACCCCAACTAAGACCCTAAGCTATGGTGGAGAGGGTCCTCAAACTGTCCTTGTCTTGCAGTCAGATTGATGAATATCCTAAATGTCACCATAGAACCTTCATCCAGCAACTGATGCATGCAGATGCAGAGATCCACAGTGAAACTCTGGGCTGAGCTTGCAAAGTTCATTTGAAGAGAGAGAAGCGTGACAATATGAACAAAGGAGTCAAGACCATGATGGGGATACCCACTGAAACAGCTTACCTCTGCTAATGGGAGCTTACTGACTCCAGACTCACAGCAGGGGAATGAGCATAGTACCAAACAAGGCTCTCTGAGTGTGGGTGACAGTAGTATGGCTGTGGCAGTCTCTGGGGTCACTAGTAGTGGGACAATGATTTATCCCTACTGCTTGAACTGACTTTTTGGAGCCCATTCTCTTTGGAGGGATTCCTTGATCAGCCTAAATACAGTGGGGAGGGCCTTGGTCCTGCTTCAGAGTGATGTGCTAGAATGTTGACTCCCCATATGTTGCCTTACCCTCTTTTAGGAATGGATGAAGGGTGGGCTGGGGGAAAGGTGGGGGAGCAGAAAGAGAGGAGGGAGTGGGAACTGGGATTGGAATGTAAAATGAGAAAAAAACTGCTTTAAAAAAATAAATTATTTAAAAATGGTTTTGCTGTAAGACCTGTCAGGTGGAAGGGCCACTGAAAGAGAGGACAGCATTTTGTGCATTAGATTTTTTTCCTGTTCTTGGCTGTCTTAGTCCATATGTCCTGACTTTTCAATCTTCAACACACCCTGCTTCTTGAATTAACTCATTCTATGGCAGATACTATAAATTATTTCTTACGAATCTGAATTTTTGCCCTCTGACCCTGACCCATGGAAGAGATAGTGATTACAAATGCCATTTTCTCAGTCTATCTGTTTCTATTTCAATGTGTACAACTAATTTTTGCTGCTGTGATAAAACACAATAACCAAAATAACTTATGAAAGAATGAGTTTATTTTGGGTAATGATTGAATAGGGAAAGTTCAATGCAAAGAAGTCATGGTAGTAAGTAACCAGAGCAGAGAGTTTAGAGATTATATCTTCAATAACAAACACAAAGCAGAGAGTGAACTGAAAGTGGGTCAAGGCTATAGACTCTCAAAACCCAGATCCAGCATCATACTGCCTCCTAAAGGTTCCATAACCTTCCCAAACAGTGTCATTAGCCAGAAACCAACTGCTCAAATGTCTGAGCCTATGAGGGACACTTCTCATTCTAACCTTCATAATCAGTATGTAACTTATTCTATGCTATTATGATTATTCAATACTGTCAATCCTCTCTCAAGTTCAAATAATGTTGGTAATGATGATTGTCAGGTATTATTTTCATATCAGTTTCCCCAGGCTTATACTTAGCTTCTTTGTTATCTGTGTTAAGATGATTGTCACAAGCAAACTGACAATTGTCATAGAAATTACCATTAAATATTGTGTTTTTCTTGGATGGGCAAGAAGGCTCAGTGGATAAAAGTGTTTGCAGTATGAACCTCATGATTTTTGTTTAATCTTCAGAAGCCATGTGAAGGTAGAAGCTGAGAATTCAGTCCTGGAAGCTGTTCTTGAACTCCGCATATGGAAGAATGCCTCTCTATATGACCCCCCCACACAGATAAATAAAATAAAATATTAAAAAAACTGATTTTGAATGACATTAAGAATTAGAAATGATATATAAATTTCATTTTTGTTTTTCTAAGAAATAGGTTCTTTCTACTTTACTTTATTGAAGTATAGTTTACATACCATCCATTTATTTCTCCATTTTAAAGCATATATGTTAGATTTTAGCATATTAACAGATATGTATATTTAATCTCCATAATAAATTTTGGAAATTTTTATGATTCCAATAACTACATAAATAAAAAGCCTACTGTATACACTTGAGTTACTATTTCCATTCACCAGCCCTAAGCAACCACTAATTTGCTATCTATAAAATTTTAACTTCTGTACATTTTATAAAAATGAAGCTACATAATGTGTTTTCTTTGTCCCTGGCTTTTTTCATCTAACATAAAGTTTCCAAGCTTCATCTATGTAGAAACAAATATTATTCCATTGCTTTCTATGGCTAGATGATATTTTATTCTATGTTATGTCAGAATTTTTTTTTTCCTCTCTCATGGTTTATTTTTTTTTAATATTTAAAAATTTCCATCTCCTTCCCTCCTCCTCCCCCCTCCCTCCCCTTCTCCTCCCCCTTCCCTCCCCTCCTTCTCCCCCTTCCCTCCCCTCCCCTCCACCCATACCTCCCCTCCCTCCCTCTCAAGGCCAAGGAGCCATCAGGGTTCCCCACTCTATGCTAAGACCAATGTCCTCCCAACTCCCCCCAGGTCCAGGAAGGTGATGGACCAAACTGAGAAGGCTCCCACAGAGCCCGTCCATGCAGAAGAATCAGAGCCCAGAGCCATTGTCCTTTGCTTCTCAGTCAGCCCCCGCTGTTGGCCACATTCAGAGAGACGGGTTTGGTCGCATGATCCATCAGTCCCATTCCAACTGGAGTTGGTGATCTCCCATTAGTTCTGTCCCACCGTCTCCATGAGTGAACGCACCCCTCTCGTTCCTGACTTTCTCCCTCAAGTTCTTGCTCCTTCTGCTCCTCATCAGGACCTTGGGAGCTCAATGTGGGGCTCAGTCACCTTCCCCATCTGTCGCCAGCTGGAGGTTCCCTCACGGTCCTGACTTTCTTTCTCATGTTCTCTCTCCTTCTGCTCCTCATCAGGACCTTGGGTGCTCAGTCCAGTGCTCCAATGTGGGGCTCTGTTATTTTCTTCCTCTATCGTCAGGTGGAGGTTCTATGGTGATATGCAAGAAATTCATCAGTATGGCTATAGGAACTGGCCTTTTCAGGCTTCCTCTCCTCAGCTGCCCAAGGAACTAACTGGGGGCGTCTCCCTGGAAACCTGGGAACCCCCCTAGGGTCAAGTCTCTTGACAACCCTCAGGTAGCTCCTTAAATTAAGATATATGCTTCCCTGCTCCCATATCCACCCTTCCTATATCCCAAGCACCCCATTCCTCCGAGCTCCCCCCGTTCTCCCCTTCACACTTTTCTCTCCCCATCTTCCCTTGGCCCATTCTTGCCCAACCCTCAAGTTCCCAATTTTGCCTGGCGATCGTGTCTACTTCCAATATCCAGGAGGATTACTATATCTTTTTTTGGGAGTTCACCTTCTTATTATCTTCTCAAGGATCCCAAATTTATAGGCTCGATGTCCTTTAATTATGGCTAGAAACCGAATATGAGTGAATACATCCCATGTTCATCTTTATGGGTCTGGGTTACCTCACTCAGAATAGTGTTTTCTATTTCCATCCATTTGCCTGCAAAATTCAAGATGTCATTGTTTTTTACCGCTGAGTAGTATTCTAGCATGTATATATTCCACAGTTTCTTCATCCATTCTTCCACTGAAGGGCATCTAAGTTGTTTCCAGGATCTGGCTATTACAAATAATGCTGCTATGAACATAGATGAGCATATGCTTTTGTTGTATGATTGGGCATCTCTTGGGTAGATTCCCAATAGTGGAATTGCTGGGTCCTGGGGTAGGTTGATCCCGAATTTCCTGAGAAACCGCCACACTGCTTTCCAAAGTGGTTGCACAAGTTTGCATTCCCACCAGCAATGGATGAGTGTGCCCCTTACCCCACAACCTCTCCAGCATAGGTTATTATTGGTGTTTTGGATTTTAGCCAATCTGACAGGTGTAAGATGATATCTCAAAGTTGTTTTGATTTGCATTTCCCTGATAGCTAGGGAGGTTGAGCATGACCTTAAGTGTCTTTTGGCCATTCGAACTTCTTCTGTTGAGAATTCTCTGTTCAGTTCAGCGCCCCATTTTTTAATAGGGTTAATTGGCATTTTACCGTCTAGTCTCTTGAGTTCCTTATATATTTTAGAGATCAGACCTTTGTCAGTTGCAGGGTTGGTGAAGATCTTTTCCCAGTCAGTAGGCTGCCTTTGTGTCTTAGTGACAATGTCCTTTGCTTTACAGAAGCTGCTCAACTTCAGGAGGTCCCATTTATTCAATGTTGCCCTTAAAGTCTGTGCAGCTGGGGTTATGCATAGGAAACGGTTCCCTGTGCCCATTTGCTGTAGAGTACTTCCCACTTTCTCCTCTATCAAGCTCAATGTGTTCAAATTAATATTGAGGTCTTTAATCCATTTGGACTTGAGTTTTGTGCATGGTGATAGATATGGATCTACTTTCATTCTTCTACAGGTTGACATCCAGTTATGCCAGCACCACTTGTTGAAGATGCCCTCTTTCTTCCATTGTGTACTTTTGGCTCCTTTATCAAAAATCAGGTGTTCATAGGTTTGTGGTTTAAGATCCGGGTCTTCTATACGATTCCATTGGTCAACTTCTCTATTTTTATGCCAATACCAAGCCATTTTCAATACTGTAGCTTTGTAATAGAGTTTGAAGTCAGGGATGGTAATGTCTCCAGAAGAACCTTTATTGTATAAGATTTTTTTGGCTATCCTGGGTTTCTTGTTTTTCCATATAAAGTTGATTATTGTCCTCTCAATCTCTGTGAAGAATTTTAATGGGACCTTGATTGGGATTGCATTGAATCTATAGATTGCTTTTGGTAGAATTGCCATTTTTACTATGTTGATCCTCCCAATCCACGAGCAGGGGAGATCCTTCCATTTTCTGGTATCCTCTTCAATTTCTTTCTTCAAAGACTTAAAGTTCTTGTCAAATAAATCCTTCACTTCCTTGGTTAGAGATACTCCCAGATATCTTATGCTATTTGTGGCTATTGTGAAAGGGGATACTTCGCTGATTTCCCTCTCTGCTTCCTTATCCTTTGTGTATAGGAGGGCGACTGATTTTTTGGAGTTGATCTTGTAACCTGCCACGTTACTGAAGGAGTTTATCAGCTGTAGGAGTTCTTTGGTGGAGTTTTTGGGGTCGCTTATGTATACTATCATATCATCTGCAAATAATGAAAGTTTAACTTCTTCCTTTCCAAATTGAATCCCCTTGATTCCCTTATGTTGTCTTATTGCTATTGCTAGGACTTCAAGCACTATATTGAAGAGATAAGGAGAGAGTGGACAGCCTTGTCGTGTTCCTGAATTTAGTGGGATAGCCTTGAGTTTCTCTCCGTTTAATTTGATGTTAGCTGTCGGCTTGCTGTAAATAGCTTTTATTATATTTAGGAATGACCCTTGTATCCCTAATCTCTCCAAGACCTTTATCATGAAAGGGTGCTGAATTTTGTCAAATGATTTTTCAGCATCTAATGAGATGACCATATGGTTTTTTTCCTTCAGTTTGTTTATATGATGGATTACATTGATAGATTTTCGTATGTTGAACCAGCCCTGCATCTCTGGGATGAAGCCTACTTGATCGTAATGGATAATTTTTCTAATGTGTTCTTGGATTCTGTTTGCCAGTATTTTATTGAGAATTTTTGCATCAATGTTCATGAGTGAGATTGGCCTGTAATTCTCTTTCTTGGTTGAGTCTTTGTGTGGTTTAGGTATCAGGGTAAATGTAGCTTCATAGAAGGAATTTGGGAGTGACTATTGTGTTTCTATATTATGAAATACCTTAAGGAGTATAGGTATTAGGTCTTCTTGGAAGTTCTGGTAGAATTCCGCATTGAAACCATCTGGTCCTGGGCTCTTTTTGGTTTGGAGGTTTCTGATAACAGTTTCTAATTCTTCGCGACTAACAGGACGATTTAGAGCATTTACCTGGTCCTGGTTTAACTTTGGTATATGGTATTTATCTAAAAAACTGTCCATTTCTTTTACATTTTCCAATTTTGTGGCATACAGGCTTTTGTAGTAAGATCTAATGATTTTCTGAATTTCCTCTGTGTCTGTGGTTATGTCCCCCTTTTCATTTCTGATCTTATTAATTTGTGTGTTCTCCCTCTGCCGTTTGATTAGTTTGGCTAAGGGTTTGTCAATCTTGTTGATTTTCTCCAAGAACCAGCTTCTTGTTTCACTGATTCTTTGGATTGTTTTCTTTGTTTCTATTTTGTTGATTTCTGCCCTCAATTTGATTATTTCCAGTCTTCTACTTCTCCTAGGTGAGTCTGCTTCTTTTTTTTCCAGAGCTTTCAGGTATGCTGTTAAGTCACCAATGAGCGCTTTCTCCGTTTTCTTTAAGTGGGCACTTAGTGCTATGAACATTCCTCTTAGCACTGCTTTCATTGTGTCCCATAGGTTTGAGTATGTTGTGTCTTTGTTTTCATTAAATTCAAGAAAGACTTTAATTTCTTTCTTTATTTCTTCCTTGACCCAGGTGTGGGTCAGTAGTTGACTGTTCAGTTTCCATGAGTTTGTGGGCTTTCTGGGGGTAGCATTGTTGTTGAATTCTAATTTTAATCCATGGTGATCCGATAAGACACAGGTGGTTACTAATATTTTTTTGTAACTGTGGAAGTTTGCTTTGTTACCAAGTATATGGTCAATTTTCGAAAAGGTTCCATGAGCCGCAGAGAAGAAGGTATATTCTTTCCTATTTGGGTGGAATGTTCTATAGATGTCTTTTAAGTCCATTTGGTTCATTACCTCCATTAAGTCTTTCAATTCTCTGTTAGGTTTCTGTCTGATTGACCTGTCCATTGGTGAGAGAGGAGTGTTGAAGTCTCCAACTATTAGTGTGTGGGGTTTGATGGCTGCCTTGAGTTCTAGAAGTGTTTCTTTTACATAAGTGGGAGCTTTTATATTAGGGGCATAGATATTCAGGATTGAGACTTCATTCTGATGGATTTTTCCTGTTATGAGTATAAAGTGTCCCTTTCCATCTCTTCTGATTGATTTTAGTTTGAAGTCAACTTTGTTGGAAATTAGTATGGCCACACCTGCTTGTTTCTTAGGGCCATTTGCTTGATAAACCTTTTCCCAACCCTTTACTCTGAGTAGATGTCTGTCTTTGTTGTTGAGGTGTGTTTCTTGTAAACAGCAACATGTTGGATTCTGTTTTCGTATCCAATCTCTTAGCCTGTGCCTTTTTATAGGTGAATTGAGTCCATTGATATTAAGTGATATTAATGACCAGTGGTTGTTAACTTCAGTCATTTTTAGTAGTAGAGTTTGTGTGTTTCCCTTCTTCTAGTTGTGCTGGTGAAGGGTCGCTAGATGCCTGAGTTATTGTGGGCGTTGTTGGACTCCTTGCTTTGTGATTTTCCTTCTATTACTTTCTGCAAGGCTGGATTTGTGGCTGCATATTGTTTAAATCTGTTTTTGTCCTGGAATATCTTGTTTTCTCCATCAATGGTGAATGCAAGCTTTGCTGGGTATAATAGTCTAGGCTTGCATCCATGTTCCCTTAGTGTCTGTAGCACATCTATCCAAGCTCTTCTGGCTTTCATGGTTTCCATTGAGAAATCAGGTGTAATTCTGATAGGTTTCCCTTTATATGTTACTTGACCTTTTTCCTTTGCAGCTCTTAATATCTGTTCTTTATTCTGTATGTTTTGTGTTTTGATTATTATATGGCGTGGGGATGCTTTCTTTTGATCCAGTCTATTTGGTGTTCTGTAGGCTTCTTGTACCTTCATAGGAACATCCTTCTTTAGGTTGGGGAAGTTTTCTTCTATAATTTTGTTGAATATGTTTTCTGGGCCTTTGAGTTGTAATTCTTCTCCTTCTTCTACCCCAATTATTCTTAGGTTTGGTCTTTTCATGGTGTCCCAGATTTCCTGAATGTTTTGTGTTAAGAATTTGTTAGATTTGTTTAATTCTTTAATCTGTGAGTTTATTTCCTCTATAGTATCTTCAGAGTCCGAGATTCTTTCTTCCATCTCTTGTATTCGGTTGGAAATACTTGTCTCTGAAGTTTCTGTTCGTTTACTCAGAGTTTCCATTTCCAGTCTTCCCTCAGATTGTGTTTTCTTCAATACCTCCATTTCATTTATCAGGTCTTGTACTGTTTCCCTTACCTGTTTGATTGCTTTTTCTTGTTTTTTCTTGTTTTTCTTGGGTATCTTTGAGAGATTTATTTATTTCGTCTACCTTTTTGTTTGTCAACTCCATTTCTTTTTGGCAGTTTTTTACCTCCTGTTTAAGGTCCTCTATTATTTTCATAAAGTACTGTTTAAGGTCGGTTTCTTCTATATCTTCTGGGGTAGGGTGTTCAATTCTTGTTGTTTCGGGATGTCTGGCTTGTGGTGATGTCATGTTGCCTTTCATGTTGTTGGAGGAGCTCCTGCTTTGGCGCCTGCCCATCTCTTCCTTCAACGGGAGCCCAGAGGCGTTTGGTGTCCTAGACCAATCTTTGCTGTGATTGAAACTGGTTGGATCTCCCCAGTGCCAGAGGAGGACCTATTCCTTGCATCACAATCTGATGAAGCCCGCACTCCCTTGCAGGAATCCTCAGACCTTCCTGGAGGCCAGAGTCTGACTCCTCTGGGTGGATGGCCTTAGAACAGGAGCAGGACACCTGAGAACACTAGGGAAAACTTGGGAGACACAGGGACGGGAGAAACCGACACAAGCCTGCAGTGGGAAGTGGGGGTAGGGGGTCTGTGCTCTCTTCCAGGGCAGGTTGCCCCAGGGTCCGCATTCACTCACCAGTTCAGATGGAATGTCAGGGCACAGGATCAGGGATTCCAGGCAGCCCAGGGTCGCAGCCCCGACAAAAGGGCCAAGGTGGGGGCAGGGCGGGATGGAATACCACACAGCGATCCTGGCAGCACAATCTGAAGGAGCCCGCACCCCTCCGCAGGAATCCTCAGACCTGCCTGGAGGCCAGAGTCTGACCCCTTTGGGTGGATGGCCTTAGAACTGGAGCAGGATACCCCAAAGAATGATGGATCCTCTGGCAGACTGTCAGGTCCCCTTGCAGGCCAAGCAGCTCTTAGACAAAGGCCTACCTTGCCCCGGGCAGTCAAATGAAGGAGGGGACCTCCCACCGGCCTGGGTGCACTCAATTCCAGGTCCCCAGAGCCCAAACAGGCTGAGCTGTGGGATTTTGTGGCCCCAAAGACGGGATGATGAGGCAGGGGGAGGGGGGAGGATTCTGGGTGCAAGCTGGGAAGGGACAGGAAGGGAGAGGCAGTATCCGGGGATTATAACCCCTGCAGGAAGAGCAGGAAGTGTGCTGGTGGCAGGGGGAGTTGTGGAGTGTAGGTGGTCCCTCTCCGGGCAGCTGCCGCGGTTCAGGCACTCACTCCTCACTCACCCCAAAGAATGATAGATCCTCTGTCAGACTGTCAGGTCCCCTTGCAGGCCAAGCAGCTCTCAAAGGCCTACCTTGCCCCGGGCAGTCAAATGAAGGAGGGGACCTCCCACCGGTCTGGGTGCACTCAATTCCAGGTCCCCAGAGCCCAAACAGGCTGAGCTGTGGGATTTTGTGGCCCCAAAGACGGGAGGATGAGGCAGGGGGAGGGGGGAGGATTCTGGGTGCAAGCTGGGAAGGGACAGGGAGAGAGAGGCAGTATCCGGGGAGAATAACCCCTGCAGGAAGAGCAGGAAGTGTGCTGGAGGCAGGGGGAGTTGTGGAGTGTAGGTGGTCCCTCTCCGGGCAGCTGGCGCGGTTAGGGCACTCACTCCTCACTCACCCCAAAGAATGATGGATCCTCTGGCAGACTGTCAGGTCCCCTTGCAGGCCAAGCAGCTCTCAGACAAAAATGTCAGAATTTCTTTATCCATCCATGTACTGTTGGGCATTTTTCTGTTAGGACATAATGACTATTGTGAATGATATCATGATAAGGACATAGACACATTTTTGTGCTGCTGTTTCCACTGAATTTGAAACATTCTATCCTACAGGGAAGTTCTTTAAGCAGCAAAGTTAAACAATGGGTTCAGGAAGTCCCTGAAACTGAACAGAATCACAGGACCACTCCCTCCAAGAGTAAGCAATAAAGGTTCTGAGAGTCACTCTTAAACAAGCTAAATTGCCTATGCAATGTGACCAGCTGGCTGCCCATTTTTATTATGATGACTTTCCAAACTTAATATTTGCAATACTGTTTGGGCAATAGCTTACACTTATTATTAGCTAGCTCTTATATCCTAAATTAACCCATCTTCATTAATCTGTGCATCATCATGAGGTCATGGCCTACTGTCAAAATTTGGGGGCTCTAATGGAGGCAACTGTCCCTGGTAGCAGCTACATGGTTTCTTCTCACCTCCACCTTCTTTCTCCCAGCATTGAGTTTAGTTTTCCCATTTTGTTGTATTCTGCTAAGCCAAAACAGCTTTATTCATTAACATATAAAAGCAACACATATATAGAAGGACTTTCCACACCAGACATTGACTAGCTTCTTCCTGTTTCTGTCACCTTGATTTCCACTCTGTAATTGAATGTGACCTAGAATTGTTAGTGAAATAAACCATCTCTTTTCTTTATGCTGTTTCTGTCAGGGTATTTTATCACAGAAACAGAAATGAAAGTAGAACATGTTGGAATGTATGATTGTCTTAAAGACTGTTCTGTATGTTCTTAAGAAGTGTTTATATTTTGTATATAGTAACTATAATGTTCAGTATATGTCAGTTATGTTCACTTGGCCTACTTGAATAAAAATTTCCTTGATTTTCTCTATAGATGATCTGTCTTGTTTTGAAACAGGAATATTGAAGTACCCTGTTACTATTATACCTCAGTCTATGTTTGTGTTTTCATATCTCTTAATGTTTGCTTTGTGTATTTAGGGTTTCTGATGTTGGATGACTGTATATTTGCAATTTTTATATTCTTTTAATGAATTGGCCACTTTGTCACTACACAATCACCTTATTTGTCTTTTTTAATTTATTGACCTAATATGTAGCATGTCTGAAATAAATATAGCTGTTCTTGGTCTTTAATTGCTTTCTATTTGTATACATTTTTTATCTCTTCTCTTTTAGTCTGTAAATATAAGGTGAAGTGAAACTCTTTGAAACAGTGTGTATACAGGCCTTACTTATTTTGTTTCATCCATTGTCACTTTCTGCCTTTTGACTGTAGAGTGTAATCTATACTTCAAGTATTGTTGATAGGTGGGTAGTCTCTAGTACCATTTTTGTAATTACTTTCTGCTTTTGAAAAACCACTTCTCGCTTCTCCTGTGCTTTCTTCCTGCATGTTTTCCTGTAGTCAACTGCTTTGTGATTTTTCTTTCTTTTATTTTTCTTTTACTTTTTGTATGTCTAGTATATGCTTTTGGTTTGTGATGACACTGGAACTTATGTAGAACATTGTCTATTTACTATAGGTTTAAGTTGATAGTAGTTTTGATTGCATATAAAAATTCTGTACAGTTGCTACTCCTTCTCTCAAGTTTTATGTATTTACATATTTTATAATATGTATCCCTTCACATATTATTGCTGTTTTAGTTGATTTAAATAGTAATGCAGTTTTCTGTTTTAAGAGAGAGAAATTTGATTCACTCATTTCCATTGAAGCATTTAAGTGTTGGGATTTGACTTTATGCTTACTTTTAGTAGTGAGTTTTAAACTTTCATATTTTTTTGGTGGTATTGTTTGTTTTTTTTCTTTAAAACAAGGTTTCTCTGTGCAACAGCCCTGGCTGTTCTGGAGCTTATTCTGTAGACCAGGCTTACCTGCCTCTACCTCACAAGTGCTGGGACTAAAGGTACGTGCCACCACCTCCCAGCTATTTTCATATGTTTTTAAATATTCTCAATGATTATTCTCTTCTTTAAATTTTGCAAAGCATTTAATGAAGAAAATGTACTGGTGTTGAACCCCCAGAGATTTTTGTTGTTGTTTGTTTTGTTTTATCAATCATTCTTAAAAGATATGATAGCTGAGTATATATGATTCTTTGCTGTTCGGTTTTCTATTTTGTTTTTATTTTTACTTTTGAGATACTGACCATCTCATCTTACTCCATTTTGTACCGCAGCGTTTCTAATGAAAGATTTAGCAAGTCTCATGGTATTTACCTTACATATGACAATTTGCCTTCCTTGACTGCTTTCAGCAATTTGTTTCCAGACTAGGACAATTTGGTCATAATGTTTCTTGGTGCAGATTCACTTTATTTGATGTCATTTCTACTTCTTAGTCACCTGGTTTGGGATGTTTTCTGTCATTATATCTTTGAGATATTTTCTTCTTTCTCACTGTATTGTAAATTAAATGGTTTTATTATTTTGTTTCAAAGTGTTTAATACAGGTATATAGAAACACCACTGATTGGTTTTTTTTTTGTTTGTTTGTTTGTTTGTTTTGGTTTTTTTTTTTTTTTTTGTTTTTTGAGACAGAGTTTCTCTGTGGCTTTGGAGCCTGTCCTGGAACTAGCTCTTGTAGACCAGGCTGGCCTCGAACTCACAGAGATCCGTCTGCCTCTGCCTCCCGAGTGCTGGGATTAAAGGCGTGCGCCACCACCGTCCAGCTAACACCACTGATTGTTATGTATTGATCCCATATTTTGTGTTCTTGCCAAATTTGTTTATTAGTTCTAGTGAAAGTCCATTTCAGAAGGTTTCCTACACATGAGATTATATCATACACAGTTGGAGATAGTTTTCCTCCTTTTCTAACTAAGATTCATTTCATTTCACTTTAAATTATTCTATCTAGACCTGTGGTGTTTTAATTACTCTATCTATATCAAATGACATGCCTTTGGAATACTCGCCATGCCCCTGGTCTTGGGGGAAAATGTGTCTAGTGTTTCACTAGTAAGTAGGTATTACTTGTGAATTTTTCATAACCATGAACAGAAAGGAAATATTTTTTGAGGGATTTCATCTCTACCATTTGCAAGGAATAATATCATTTAAAATCAAATACCTGCAATTAAATTCAGGTATTTGAAATATACTATTTGTCCAGTACTAAAGAGTTTGGTTTTTTTCCTTTCTTATCTTTTATTTCTGGTTAAGATTTCATAGCACAATTAATTCAGTAAGGCAGAACAAGAACACATTAGAGTGGGGGAAAGGGTCTGACAGTGTGACTCACTGCAGCCATTCTATTTTCCATTGCTTCACATTGCTCATGCATTTCCACACAGCTGTAAACACACAATGACTTCTTTGACTTTCATGTACCCATGTCACCATAGGCAGTGGTCCTTCTAAAATGGTTCTGGTTTTTAGTTGACACTTGATTGCATCTTTCTCTTTTTATCAAACTCAGTGAATTCTTGCTGGGTCATTTGAATGTATGTTAATTCATTTGTTTCTTTAAAAATTTCTTCCTTTACCAGAGAGAGAGAGAGAGAGAGAGAGAGAGAGAGAGAGAGAGAGAGAGCGCGAGAGAGAGAGAGAGATTTTCTCCAGTATATGAAACCCTCTAGTACTTTTTTTTAGTTTCTCCACCTAACCCACCCCTCCAACATTTAGCCTGAGGCTAAACTCTGGTCAAAAAAGATTTTCATGTTCTCAAATTGCTCACACTTCTGCTTATATTTCCTGCCAGTTTCATTATATACAGACACACTCAAACGTGATGCAGTATCGCTAGGTAATGCGGTGAGCAGAGAGTTAAAATACTAAATGACTTTATTACTTCTGAACTGGAAAATAACACAGAACCAACATTCTTCCTGCAATATGTCTCCAAATCAAATAATGCAGAAGCTAATATTGTTTCTAGGTCTTTTCTCCTTTTCTTTTGTCTGAGTATGTCATGTACCTAGTGTCCAATGTCTCCAGCACGACACCTTTGACAGTGTCTTATCCCTGTTTTGCACTCCGCTATCTTGAGATAGGCTGCTTTTCTAGCTAGCCCAATGTAGCAATAATTAAAGGAATATTTTCCAAATATAATTATATAAATAAGTTGATTTGTTGCTCAGTTTCTCACTCTAAGAGGCTAGACATTGTGTGGGACCTCACCACCAGAGTTAAAAATGCACCAAGAGGTCACTTAAGACTGTTATCCTACTGTGTCCTAAGCCTGCTTGTTTATCCTTCTTTTAAGAAAACAATGCCACACCTTAACTGCCTTGGCTTTCCTGTGTAATTAAGTTTTACAATCTAAACTAATGCTTAGGTGTAATCCCTACTTATATCCTCTATCATGCCCTAGATAAGAGTAATGGCTGTGATTGTATGTGTGTTATCATAATCATTTGCTGAAAACAGCAAATATGGGTTGAAAGTCATCTTATAAAATGAATACCCACCACAAATGTTGAATGTAACATACAGATACTGTTCTATTTAAAAAATGTTTGTAATACTCTTTGTTATGTTGGTCAATTGAAATCAATGACTTAACCCCTTCTAAAACTCTTTTGCAAATTTCTGTAAAGTATCCTTCATTCCTTCTCCATGTGATGCTCTTTGTGCTGTTCCATGCACACAGAACAAAAGCCCTTTGTGACGGACAGATACAGATAAACATGAAGACACACAGAGACGGACAGATTCACAAGACTGCCTTCAGGAAGGCACAGATTCAGACTCATACAGCAGACAGGGACAGTGAGAGCCACAAGAAGAGCAAAGTAGAGAATTCAAATCTGGACTCGCTCTTAGTCAAATGACTCCTAAGGGAAGTGGTACATTGATTTCTGTCTTTAATTTGACAGTGATGCATTATTGGTGACTATGAGTTTATTATTAATGTGTTCAAAATGGCACACTCTGTAACTTTAATAATTGAAGATTCATATTCCATAAATTAAATCTTGAGACATATTTCAAAACTAGGTAGGTTGCTTCCAGTCTGAGGATTTCTTAACATTGTTTGAGGAATCTATAGCCTATGACTGCACATGCCAGTCAGAATATTGCAAACTGGAAATAGAGGAGTGAAGTCCATGGCACTGTAAAAGAAATAGACTGTATTTAAAAGACAATCAGAAGATTTTGTTTCTGTAAATAGAAGTGGAAGAGCATGGGTGTCTCAAGGGATACTCTATAATACATTCTGTTGTGTGCATCAGCAATGCTTTTAGTCACAGATAACTGAAAACTTCTTTAATGGTGAATTAAAGAAATAAGGATTTGTTTGTCTCTTGTCTCAGTATGGTTCTCAGAGTGAGGACCTAAGAATCTTCACAACCATAATTACTATAAATATAAGCTATTGCTTGCCTCCTTTACTCTGGTGACATTTATACTACTGGGTACAAAGCAATGCAGTCTAAGAGTACTGGAAATCAAAGCACAAATCAAAGGAGTGGCCCCCAAATATGTCAGCAGGAAAGACTTTTATGAAAGTATCAATGGCTGTATTAACAAATTGTGAATTTTTTAATATTGTTTTATGAAATGTAAGAAACCCTGCATAACTAAGTGAGCCAGCATTTGCAATTAGTGACTGTCTCATTTTACAGAATCACTAGTGGGCCCAAAATCCAATCTAACTCTAAGAAATAGAAATGGATTTTAATATACTAGACTATGAAACACTAATCAATATAATTTCTGATTCTATATGGCAACTGACCTTTTTAAAAAACTGCCACCTCCTCAGTTTCAACGAACTATTAAATAGTGTTATCTATAATTATCTGAGAAAGCATTAACTTACTCTTTTCAAACTAAATACTGATGTAAAACTAGATGTTCCTCATATGACTGATCCAGGACAACATGTTCCAATAGATCAAATGCAGGTAATGGCAATAAAATCTGTCATACCAGACACTTAATAGTCTTGAATAAATGTGAAGCATTGATACTCTTCTCACTGCAATGTTGGTGTTTTGGAAAATGTAACTCTAATGAAAATGTTACTTATGTTGGCAGGTAATAAGCATTATTATTAGTTTTAGTGGTGCTGGGGATGGAACTCAGGGCCTTGTACACAAGCACAATAAATATTTTCATGACTTTATTTAATAAATACAAATTTCTAAAATATTTTCATTTTAATTTATAATATACAATTATTGATAGAAGTTTTAAAAAATTCATAGAAGTGAAGTTTTAGGGTAAGGTCCTTGATAATGTTTTAAATTATTTTGAAATAAATTTTCTTTTAAACAAAGAGTTACAGAAATAAAAGAAAACACAGTAAGTTACCTACATAACTTTTGTCCAGTTTCTGTTAATGACAACATATTATTTGACCACAAGACACTTCTCCATGGTAAGAAATGAGTGTTTCTCATTAACGCATTTATATGCACAGGTTCTGAAACTAAGAAGTCTGGAATGTGAGTCTAGGGGAAACAGTTGCAGTTGGCGAGAGAGCTCAACACCAATATCAAATACATAGACATTCACTTTCATTATTGTCTTACTCACTTGTGTCTTTTTTCTTCATAACTATCATATCATGGTTGTTAGATTGCTAAGAATGCTAAGATTCTCTTCTTAGTCTAAGGCAAAAAGAAAGAAGGGGATACTGTCAGAAAGTACCTTATTTATGTCATGACCCTTTTATTGGGAAGCAAACTTGTTCCTAGGAATAGTACCCATATTCTCTTTGTTATCTTATTGATTAGAACTTTGGTTATAGGCCAAACTCTAGCTAAATCCATGTATTGAAGAAAACCAAAATTAAAGTGACTCTAGCAATTTGTTTATCTCTTAGGATTTCTTAGTTACCTCCCTCTTTGCTTTGTTAAAATACCCTGACAAAAGCAAGTCAGGGGAGAAAGGGTTTCTTTTGGCTCACCTTTTTTCATAGAAGAAACATCTTGGTAATAAGAGCTTGAGGCATCTAGTCACATTGTATTTATAATCAGGAAACAGAGGAAGATAAATGCTTGTACTGAACTAGCTTTTTCCTTTTCATTCTGTCCAGGACCCCAGCCCTGGGGAATAGGGCTGCTGTCTTTTAGGATGCATTATCCCATTTAAATTAATCTAATCAAGATAATCCCTCAAAGGTGTGCCTAGAGGTTAAACCAATGGGTTCTCTCACAGGTGTGCCTGGAGGCGTGCCTCTCCTGGGTAATTCCGATTCTGTTGAGGACACTAGCTACCACAAGGATCTCTGTCTGACTGACTCCTGAAACAAAAACCATGTTTTCTTATCCAGCAAGAATAAACATAATGTCTCATATGTAAATAACTGTGCTTTAAATTTTGAGTTGGAGTTCGTAAACAAAACAATAGGAATTAAAGAGACATGACTACTGAAGATGCTCTGTGTATGGAGGGGGTGGTATTATTATTTGAGGCTGTCTCGAGCCACTTTAAACTCTGGGCACATGCAGCTCATCATGGAGTTGTGAATTGCTATTTACCAGCACTAACTCTACACAACTCATACTAATTTCTAAGAGGATAGGGGCAGAGAAAAGAACAACTCCCACGTGCAATTTGTTTCACTTGACAATCATTCCAGGAAATCCCAAAACATGAATCAAAATGACTTTCCTTTGGAGACTTGCCAGGATTATCTAGCACAGTTAAGTGGAAGAGGACCTTCAGGGAGAGGACCTAGGTGTCTTTTTTTTGCATAAGATGTGGAGAGAGCACAGAAGGAGCAGGTTGTCATAAACCGAGGAAAATGTAAGTAGACTGCTGTGAAGTGAGTCAAGATTATAGAAGTTTTAGAGAAGGCCATTACTGCACCCAACTGTCATTTCGCCTGTGATCACAGTAGTAAGAAATGTGAAAAGGTTCTGGTACCCATGGATTAGTATGCTGCACACAAAGAATACACAGAACCCCAAACAGAAAGTGCTTTGGACTGGTTGATAGGAAGTTGGTATTTATGGCCTTACATATATAAAAAATATTATTAAGTATCTGACTTATGAGATCAGCAAACTGTACATAAGACACAGGAAGCAAAGCAAGGGAAATGCAGTTTACTTCAAAACTGAATGTTAGTGTATGTCATCTACTGTAGACACGGGACACAAGTAAACCTGAACTTCTTTTGCTTATAGCGCCTTGATCCATGTCTTCTATTGACTGGAATCTTCCTACAAAGCTAAAGTAGAATAAGGCTTCTCTCCAAGCCTAGTATATGCTAAAATATTAAATCCTAATGTAGATTTTGTGACTAGAGCCTCTTGTAAGAAGGGACAGCTCTTTGGACTTGGTTATTTTATAACACCAACCACTTCCTTTCCTCCAGCAGCAGAAAGGCCAGGGTTAGCAAGAAACCAGGAAGAACTGGTTACTTAACAGACTTCCACAAGCTTATCTTGAATTGAAATCTGAATGTATCTGTTTTCTTGAATTTTACAGGGGAATTACTTCCATATATAGCTTACATTTATTCCCACTCATGAGCATTAACTGTGACTGCTTTAAAATGGACTATTACCACGTATGGTGCCAATCTCCTGTCCTTCTTTATACATCTCTGGCAAGCTCTCAAGGTAATTATGTCCCTGCCCACAGGAGCAACTGATTTTTGTTACAGAGTTCTCTGCTAGAAAACTGATTTATTGACACTGGCAAGAGACACTTAAGCATAAAGGCTTAGTTTGTCATATTATACTATAATTGAAGCACTACTTTCTTTTAAAATTTTTCTTCATTACTCAATATTTTGCCCTGCATGTCCTGCAGTGCTATTCATTCAAGACCACTGTGCACCTGTATTTCAGGGTGTTAGAGTTTGCTCCCTACCCTTGGAAGCAGAATATTTCAAAGGTAACAGGTAAGAATTGGGGAAATGTCTACACTCTTGCTTAATGATAGAAATGTATAAGATTTAAACTTTTTTCCAATCAACTTTTTTTTGGTAAAATTATTAGGTTGAAGGGAATCATGGAAGAAGAAGGCAGAAAGCACTGCAAGAAACCCTCATTCCAAGGTGTTTTGACCAAAAGCTCATTTCCTCCTTTTAGCCACCCTCTCATACACTCTGCAGCCAAGGTATGCGTGAGTGGCAGAGATGGTACTTGTGCTGAATCACATAATTTCCTTGAGATGCATAAATGAGTGGTGGAGAGAATGGAGCATCGCCACAGTCCTGTGACTCCCTTAAGCTTGGAGAGGGAAGCATGAAAAGAAAAAAGTATAAAGAACAAAATTGTTCAGAGGCTTTGTTTCATCCTCACAGTTTGCTGTGGGGAAAGAAAGGAAAGGGCTTTGAAATGTCTTGTCTAAAATGGGACAAGAAACATCACACAACATGCCTTTGCTCCAAGAGATACATAGAGAAATAAAAAAAATTATAGTGGTCCATATTGGTAGTGAACGTCAGTTCTCTGTTATTTCCTAAGTGGAAGCAGACAAGCAGCCCCTGTGAGTTGATAAGTGGGAACCAGATAGTCCCAACTTTTCTTCCCCACTGCATTGGGACATAGAAGATTTGCTGGAAGGGCTGAGGAGATGGCTTATTAGGTAAGAGCATGTACTGCTCTTGCAGTGTACCCGACTTCAGTTCCCAGCACCCATACTGGGAAACTTAAACTTGTCTATAACTCTACAGTAGCCACAGGGAGAGCTGATGCCTCTGACTTCCACAGGCACCTGCACTTATGTGGACATAAGTGCAGAGAAATACACACGCAAATTGTTTTTAGAAAAATGACTAATTTGAAGGATTGTCAATTTTTTCATCTCTGGGAAGAACATTTTATTTGGTAAAGAGACAATAAATTGTGTATTCTACACTAATCCTCATACTTGAGTGTCAGAGGCAATATATTGGGTTAGCATCATCCATAGCATGCTCAAAGACAGCCTTGCTACATGAGTCCCTAGCTTGCTCTCTCTCTCTCTCTCTCTCTCTCTCTCTCTCTCTCTCTCTCACACACACACACACACACACACACACATACTACACACATGAGTTTAGAAGAGAATCAGGGCATCAGGTATATTTAAAGAATTATTTAGGAGAATGTATGACAGTAAGAAACAAAGGACCAATCCACAGAGTATTATATTCACTAATATAATAACCTCCAAAGGCTCTTTTGCTAAAGAATTGTAGGTTTCAGATCAAGATGAACAAATTCAATTCTTAAAAGTAACAGTACTTGAAAGGCATAGAAGAAATAGATCCTAAGAATAACATGGCACGTATCAGATTGTATATAAGACTAGGGACAATAATTGTAAGCCTGAATCCTTATGCAACGAGGCTTCGTTAACAAGAATAACTTTGGAAACTTCTAGATCCAAATTAACAGTTGTACTCATGCCAACAGTTTTGGTATTGATCAGATACAGTATCTTTTGTGCAATATTCATGAATTATTTCCTGTAGACTACCATAATCAATTACCACAAATATGGCATCGCTCCCACTTCTGGTGGCCGCAGAAAGCCTTTGGTTTATGGTAGCTATTATAACTCTGATTTCTCCTCTGTCTTCATAGGACTGTTTCCTCTCTGTACCCATTCTGTCTCTTGTAAAGACCCTTCAAAGATGGATTGGGAAAGATGGTCATATTCTGAAATTCCTGGTGAGGATGAATTTAGGAAAATATTACTCAAATCCTTGCAATAGCAGCAGAGACATGTGGCAAGCTAGTGCAAAGAAACATTCATTCAGTAGCTCTACTACTGCTTTGGTCCAGTAAAAATATCAGACACTGGCATTATGGGTAACAATAGAAGCATCCTCAAGCCTTCTGTGAAGAGCAGTAGTGGGAAATAGATTGACTAATGGTAATTCAATATGTGAAATGACTGAGAGGCTAAGATTGTCATAAAGGCTACACCTGGGTGGATTAGTCCGCATGAGCTCATTAAAATCTTGTTTAGCCAAGTGTGGTAGCATATATCTGTAATGCCAGAACTTGAGAAGCAGAGAGGGACAGATTACAAATCTGAGGCCAGCCTGGATTACTGTATGAGACAGGGGAAGAGGAAGAGGATGAAAAAAGGAGAGAATTTCACTTAGCTTGTTAGCTCTAGCTAAAGCTCACCATATTAGAGCAAGTGAAATAGAACTAAGTTTATGACATGGGCACTGATACACTACAGTAAGAGAATTTGGAGAATAGAAAGATAGATTAGGTAGCTAACACCTGTAATCTCAGCACAGGAAAATGGAAACAGAAGAATCCCTAGTGCTTGTTGGCCACTCAGCCTATATGAATCAGTGAGCTCTAGGTTCAGTGAAAGACCGTGCATCAAAAGATAAACTGAAGAGTGATTAGAGGAGGTACTCAACACCTGCCTCTGACTTCTACATGTGCATACACATTCAAACACACACACACACACACACACACACACACACACACAGAGAGAGAGAGAGAGACAGAGACAGAGACAGAGAGAGAGACAGAGAGACAGAGACAGAGACAGAGTTTAAAAAATAAAAGCCGGAGAAGGAATGATAGACTTAGTAGTGGCAAGAAAAAGCAGAGAAAGGTTAGCTGTAGGAAATAAATTGCACACGAGATTCTACATTTAACTGCTGATTTCCCCCTATTTGAGAATGTGGTTTGTATGTATCTAATTGCTTCAATTCTAGTCACCACAACTCATTAAAAAACTTAACATCATATATTGTCACTTGTATTAGTTATTTTTCTCATTGTTGGGACAAAATGCCTGACATAAGTAACTTGTGGAAAGAATGTTAAATGTTGGCTCACAATTTAAGGGTATAATCTATCATGACTATATAGGCATATAGGTATTGAAACAGGAATATGGGGCAGCTGGTCACATGGCTCCTGCAATCAGGAAGAGCAGAGATGACTGCCCCTGTAGTGATATTTCATCTGCATTTTAATAAATAAAGCTTGCCTGAAGACCAGGATGCAAAACAGCCACACTAGTCAGCCATACAGACCAGACAGTCGTTGCAAAATAGTCTTAATCCCAGCAGCCACACTAGGTAGCCATAGAGGTCAGGTGGTGGTGTTGTACATCTTTAATCCCAGTGCTGGAGAGGAATATAAGGAGGGTGAGAAAGGAACTCGCTCTCATTCAGTCTGGAGATTTCTTAGAGTTAAGAACTCTCTAGTGGCTTGGCTGTTATGCTTTTCTGATCTTTAGGTTGAACCCCAATACCTGTCTCTGGGTTTTTATTAATCCTACTGCATGTTCATTTCTCCTTTTGTTTAGTATAGGACCCCAGCCCATGTAATGATGTTGCCCACATTTAGTGTGGGTCATCCTACCACATTTAAGCTATTCTAGGTGATCCTTCATAGATATGTGCAGATGTCTGAGTGTACGTGATTCTAGGAACCATCAAGTTGATAATATCAACAATTAACAGGAAGACAGGAGAAAGTGAACCAGTCAGCAAGTATAAATAATGTCACAGGTAAGACCCTTGAAGTAATGGGTCACTTAGAGGAGAAGAAGAAAGAATTTCAGTAAGGGGTATTTGTACCACATCAGTGAGTAAAGATAGACCAAGAAAACAGTATTTATTATTATTATAATTATGTTTAGCATTGCATTAAGCTGGGTGTATAGCAGAAAATACTCAAATACTCAGAAATATTGATCCATGTCCACTTTAGAAAGTAGATCTATCTGAGAACCTGTAATCCCTGTACTGCAGATGGTGAGGCAGGAGGATGCTAAATTCTAGGTTAACCTGAGCTATGTAGTGAATCTCTCTCTCTCTCTCTCTCTCTCTCTCTCTCTCTCTCTCTCTCTCTCTCTCTCTCTCTCTCTCTATCTCTGGTATAAAATTCCATAAACAAATACCAGTTGTACTTATTTTCTAGGATTTTGGCATTTTTTCTTCATACTTTTCAAATTCAGGAGAAATAAGATTAATATGAATCAGACATTTACAAATATTGCTTTAGATGACTCACAAAAGTCTCAAATTAAAGAGCTATTTTTTTTGCTTAAGTCACTGTTTTACTTTACATTATTATCTCACAACAAAACCCATATGTACATTTTATGGTTTGGCCAAGACCATACCACAGTATTTTTGCCCAAATAACAAATTGAGGCAAATGATTTATTTATTAATTATTTTTTCCAGATTTCTTTATGTACTATAAACATTCTTCTAAAAAATTAGACTACTTTCAGTCCTACTCTTCTTTTATTAGAAATAAAATGTTATATTATTAGAGATCTCTTAGAAAATATTTTTATTTTATTTTTACAATTAACATTTTGTTAAGTATTTCAACTATATTTCAACTAGTCTCTAGCTTTGTCACTCCTTGACCGTACTCGACATGTACCTTGCCAATAGACAGCACTAGATAAGCCCAAACATCTGTTTTTTTTGCTTGTGTTGAGTTCTGCTACAGAAAGTTGGATAACTGTGCCAATTGGCAGTACTACAAATTTATGCCATTTAATCTCAGCTGGGCTTTCAATACTGCTTGGCAATTCTTTATTCATCCCTGTGATGATGCTCCCAGCAGCTGTTCAAAACCTTTTTTTCTTTCTTCTTACTCTTAGTCCCCAAAGAAGAAAATTATACAAACAACACGAAACAAATTATAAAAAGTACAATGCAATGAAACTTCCTGAAATATATTTTAAGCACACATATTAGAAGAATACAATCGTGCACCTGAGGAAAATGGCCCAGAGCAATCAATGGAGAAATACATTCTTGGAAAATCACTGAACTTTGAAGGGAGAAGTCTTTCCTGTTAAGATAATCAAAATTCCTTATAAGCATGGGAAAATCAGATTATCAGCGGACTTTGATAGCAAAACTCTCTTAGCAGAAAGGACACTGCATATTTTATAGAGCTAAATAAAGAAAATATGGGACAAAGATTTTATGTCCAGCTTGACATCCAAAGAAAAGGCCATAGAACAATTTATAGATGTCCAAGAACTCAGAGAATATTGCTCCCACGGGTCTCCTTCCATTTGAGAGAACACAATTCTGACAACAAAAATATCCGCAGATGGCTTCAACTTAAAGCTTGATGGCGTTGATGGTTAAAGAAGTTACCATATAAAGAAAGACAACCAAACTTTTATAGGCCTCCAGATAGAGGTGTATGCCTTCATGTAGGCAGACAAATGAAAACCAAAATCAATTCAAATCTGATCAAGCCTGTGCAAGCAAATACTAATTTATAGGAAATTCAGGGCAGAGCAAAATCAACACCATAGAACACTCTAGAAGACAAAAGACAGTCTCTGCAGCAACAAATAAATTGCAAGGTGAAAAGGGATAGAGTGGGAAATCCAGGATTTTAAAAGATTTCAGCCTGATTAAGGGGGAAGCTGGGCATGGAGGTGGATGCTTATAAATTCAAGCACTTGGGAGGCTGAGGCGGGAGACCCACAAGTTAGAGCCCAGGCTGCTTTATATAGTGAAAGTTTGTCTCAACAACAACAAAGGAATAAACAATAACAAAAGAATGATGATGGGCACCTCACTAAGGTTGTCCTTACAAACATGCGTTTGGGTGAGAAACTTAAGTGAAAGACTGAGTGCTGGAAAAGTTAGGACAGAGACCACTTACAAGTGTTTTTCTTTATTGCATGAGTGTACACATAATATGTGTTTATGTGGATGGGTGTGCCACAAAGCATAGATCAGAGGACAACTCTTCCACCTTTACACAAGTTCCAGGATGTAGGTCACTAGGACTGTGTAGCAAGCTCCCTTACTCCCTGAGTTACCCTGCCAGCCTAATGGCTCATTGACAATACAGTTGGGATTAGGATAGTGCATAGGATGGGTTGCAGAGTACTAATTGTGTAGCCTTGGTGTTTTTGTCCATGGGTGGTTTATCTCATCATAATTGCTTAAGATATATGTTTGCTTCATTAAGCTTTTTAAATCTGTTTCATTTTACCATAAAACCTTGAAAAATTACCCACCACTGTCTGTTATTTGATGTTGGTTACCTATTCATTTTACAGCAGTGAGGCGTTAATGCCAGCCTCAATGTAAGTAATTTTACAGCAGAGCCAGAGAGCACAGCCAGAACCAGCTAACTGCTTAGCAAATATGCAGCCACTCTTGGATTTTTCAGTGTTGTGCAGGCAAAATTATAAATCATAAACTCTATTTCACTGCTTATGTCCACTACAAGTCTCATCACTTCCATTATTTATTTTACAAATGTGGTTTCCTCCTAGTAATCAAAGTTCTGAATAAAAATCATGGTGAATTTTAGACTCACAGACTGAGCAACACCTGATGAAAATTGGCACTTTTACATAAAATCTGCAATTTCCTCTTTCTTCAACTCAGAACAGAAAGGTGCATTTATATTTACCACTATTTCTACATATTCCTTACTTGCTTTTGGTGGGGACAGGGTCTTTTGCTATAACCCAGGTGGCCTTCAACTTGCAATTGTCTTGCCTCTGCCTCTTGAATATTGGAGTAGAAGGAGTGTGCCATTATGCCTGAGTTAATTTCCGTTTCTTCAATCTCATGTAAATTTAAGTCACTTAAAACAGGTCCAGTTATATGCACATTTATCAGTTCAGAAGACAGTAGAATCTGCCAGATGTGTAGATAAGCCCTAGGCCTTGATATTCTATGTACTACCCAGCTTCTGTCTCCTATCTGCCATGTCTCTAAAATCAAGTAATAGTGCTAGTAAAGCTTTTATAATGTCAAATCATAGGTATATGTAGAAACAGCTATGTCAATATAATGGACCTCCACATCTTTACTCATCCCACAGTCTCAGTAATCATCAACCTATAACCAATCTTATCTGTGCACATATCAAATCCCCTTTGTAACTTGATTATTTTGAATCAGATCCAATCCATTATGTTACTTCATTCCAAAGCATGCTTTTGAAAAAACAAACAAGGAAAATCATTTAAGAAACAGCATGTCCACAGACCTTGCCAAAACCTGCCAGTTGAAACCAGTGCCTACATGAGTGAAACATCAACAAAAGTTCAGAGTTCCAACCAAGAAGCTTCTCATATCTTGTTAAAGCTATGTTTTCAACTTTATGGTTGTGCCAGTTTTTATCCACACGCATAGTAATCCAAAGTCCACAAAAGTAATGGTGCCATCAGAAAACACCCAACAAACTTATTTAAGTTTTCAACACATAAGATTCCATCCAAAAGCGGTTAAAAGCAGGAGAGTTGCCTTCTACCAGCTTCAACACTTGGGAGATCAGACCCTGCATCTTTTCTGGGCAACACAACAGGGCCATTCCTGATGGTACAGCTCTGGATGAGCCAGCCCCAAAGTTGTGAGCATGGGAGAGATGTCCTCATTACTCATCTGTCATGTGGTGGCTTGGTCGGGGTAGGGGGGAAGATGCCCTCCAACACACCCACTCTGGCCCATCAATGCCTGAGTTAGTTGGGATAGCTGGTTCTGGGGTTATAAGAGCAGGAGAGCTGTCCCTGTTCCTCATTAGCTGTGGAGTACAGGCCCTTACACCACACCTGTGACCCACAGTAGAGCTTGCCCTGAAGATGTAGCTGTGGGAAAACTGCCCCTGAGGATGTGAAAACAGAACTTCCCCCACCGCTTGTTCTTTGCTACAAAGGATGAACTAACCAGACTAAAGTTGGATAGCTCACCTTGGTGGTAAGGTCAAGGAAGAGCTGGTGGGCTGATCAACCATGCAACTACCCAGGCCCAAAAAGAGGGCAATGACTTGGCCCACCTCAACATCCACCTCATCTATTATCTACTGGAGTACATGAAAGGGTTGGTCCTGGAGGTCCAAACCTGCAGGATCTCCATGACACAGGGTAATAACAGGATAACCCAGAGGAGTCCCAATGAGGGTCCAGCATCGACAGTGTAGCAATCAGAGGCCTTGAACCAGACCAATGACTCTTTGCAATGAATACTTGGAAGTAAAGATAAATGAATAAAAGAATTTACTGCGTGACTCACTGTATCACACTAGACCTTCCATGACAAGACTGATTTTTCTTTTTCGTTTTTTCTTCTCTCCTTTTATTTTACTTAAATTTTTATTTTATTTTATGTTGGGGTGGTTGCAAGGAGAGAGGGTGGGTGTCAAGAGGAAATGAATGGGATGGAGATGTATGATGTGAAAGACACAAAGAATAAAGTTAAAAATATTCCATTCATACAGCTAATGGAAAGAGAAGTGACTGAAATCACGATTTTGGTTCACCCCAGCTGTGCTCATTTATTGTACCACTTGGCTAAAGAAAAATCACTTCAAAATTTGGGTCTGTTTCTTCAGAGAATGAGAGTGATGTCTCTATTTTCTTCAAGCTCTATTTCAAAATAGACTGCTAGAAGTGCTATTTTCCTTGGGGTTAGGAGATAGATCCTTAATGTTCTTCTGAAAAATAAAAGTTAACCCTGGTTGAAAATTTTTCTAAGAATGAGGTTAAGATAAAGAGATAGTTAAAGAAATGTTGTGGAACCAGGTTGTGTTTGTGTACATCTTTAATCCTAACCCTTGAGAGGCAGAGGCAGGCAAATCATTGAGTTCAAGGCCAGCGTGGTCTACAGAGTGAGTTTTAGGACAACCAGGGCTAAACAGAGAAACCCTGTCTCGAAAAAACAAACATAAAAAGGAAAGAAAAGAAATATTTTGAAAAATACAAATTTTAGCTAATACAAAATAACTATTGTGCTAAGAAGCTGCTGCTCACAAAGTATTTTCTGGTGTAGGCATGTAGACACAAGCAGAGAAATGCTCACCTAAGTGTGTTAAGCCAGAATTTATATTCAGATAAATTTCAGAGCCAGGTTTTCACCCTGGTCTCCAGGCTTTTCAGAAAGTAATAATGTTTACTTACAAAATGTGATTAGCAATGACATTTATACAAAATAATGGAGTATAAAAATATATCCCAGTAGGAAAAGAATTCTCTGAATCGAAAATGCTTTTAGTTTGCATTAATGATGTTCTGAACCCCAGCGTCCCAGCCAAGCACAAACCTTCTGATTCCTCTCCTTTAATGCATTGCAAATGCCATCTCATGCAGTTTATACCTTATAAAATGACGCAAATTTTCTAGTTCCCAAACTATTCACTAAGGCCCCTGAAATGAGTTCAACTTCCCATTTTGATGGCTTGTCCATGTATAGTCTCTTCAGCTTCCAGTTCAGCTTCTGAGCCTTCTGTTGCTCCTTTCACCTGGTGTTCAAAGGTTCTGGAACTTCTATCAAAAGTATAACATGGACTGGCGGGATTGTTCAGTCAGTAAAAGTACTTGCTGTGTGAGCTCTATGACCTGAGTTTGATCCCAGATTTCACATAAAATTGAAGAGAACCAACTCCACAAAGTTATTCACTGATGCCAAATATTTGTGTGCATATACCCTCCCCATAATTTACACACACACACACACACACACACACACACACACACACACACGCGCGCGCGCGCACACACAATAAATAAAGTATTCATCTTTAAGGCTCTGCCTCTGTTTTGTGGTCTTGGAATCCATATTTCAATGGCCAATTTCTACATGCATTTGTATAGATCTCCAGATCTGTTCAATGGTTTCCAGTTGCAGAGAATTCATCCTCTAGTCTCATTCTTTGATTTCTTGTCCATGATCTGGAATCCCTGATTCTGGAGTTGCCCGTTTTATTTTCTACCAAGATAGTGGTCGCTGTCTATTGAAGCTGAGCCTTCCTTTCTACAAATGTATTTCATATTAAGTAACCACAATCTGTGGAGTGTCCTGACCCTATAGTACCTACTTCTTTTTCCTATAACCAGAATAACTGGCTCGTTAGCCACTGTATAGTGGTTTCCTGCCCACTCAGAGACAAGACTTATACCACTTATGTCTTTGATTACTCACTTCTTTTACTCCCTAGGATTTTTCTCTCAGGGGTAGATTCTCTCACAGTCTTGTACATTGCACTTTATAAAAAAAAAATATGTGCCCAATGTGGCCACGCAAACTTTCCAATAAACTTGTAGTTTCTCCTGTGAAGAGTTTTACATGGAACTGACACAACAAATATCTAGCCCAGAAACAGACATATTTGGAATTAACATTAGAGATGATGTCTCCCCTTTTCTTCACATATATGTTTACTTACATAGACTATATCCCTTGACATATTTCTGGAATTAATTCGATGATAGAAGTCTCCCCTATTCCCTCACATGAGCATTCATTCATGTTTTTCAGGAACCAATGAGACTAGAATTACTTTTGTTGAGTCATTTGCCCTCCTGTTGCCCTAGATAAGCCTTTAAAACAGATAATAGAAATACATATCTGTGAAACAAACATTGGATATTATTTTAGGGGTGATTTAATTTTTTTCTGTTTTCTTCAGTGTGATAGTCACTTATATGGATAATACACCAAGATTAATTCATAGAGAATTTAGTATCACTAGAATTGATTTTAATTATTTTGGTTTTCCTACTCCTTATGTCTATATGTAGATGGATTGAGCTACTATCAAATTCTTCCAGGAGCTAATATTTCATGAATTAATTTTAATGGTGACATATTTTGCTATCATATTACAAAATATATATTTACTTTTATGAATCAGACCCCATGATTATCACACTTGGGATTAAACTCCTAAATAATTAACTTTGATATAATTTTACAGACTAAACTTTCCACTAAGATTTTCTTTCAGCCATTTCTTAATATAAACCCAAACTTAAGCCGCCTACTTATTCTGGTTCTATTCCCACTTTCTCCTTCATCACCACTTTCCTCAATTCTGTCTTGTGAAGAATATCTTTTTGGACATGGCCTCCATAAGTACTTTTACCACATAATCTCCTAAGTGTCTAAATCCTGAATGATTCCACTCAAAACTTTGACATATAAAATTATATATATATATATATATATATATATATATATATATATATATATATATATATAACCAGAAAGAGCAGAAGAAGCAAAGAATGTCAAGGTAGCATATTGACAACAGCCTCCATACGTGACTTAAAATCAGAAGTAGGTGAATGAATAACACCAACTTTAAAAAAACAATCTACCTGATAAAAAGTTGGTTGTCCAACAGCAGAAACTTAGTATATGCAAATTCATTGTCATATGACTTGGTATCTATGAATAAAAAAACCTTGATTGTCTTTCATCACATAGTTTTTAAAAGCAAAGTTTCTTTTCAACTCTCAACCTGTATTGAAACCCCAGAGAAATGGATTTAGATCTTCTTTATTCAATCATATGTTGAGCACACCTATGACTGTACTTCAAGAAAGTTCTATCCTTCTACACCCTACCTGCAATTGTTCCAAAACTTTGAAACCGCTGCCCCTCCCAAGCCTTCCCTAGTGTATTCAACTGTCCTGCTCCTGTACTAAGGCCATCCACCCAAAGGGGTCAGACTCTGGCCTCCAGGCAGGTCTGAGGATTCCTGCAAGGGAGTGCGGGCTCCTTCAGATTGTGCTGCCAGGTTCGCTGTGTCATATTCCATCTGGCCCTGCTGCCCACCTTGGCCCTTTTGTCTGGGCGGTGTCCCTGGGCTGCCAGGAATCCCTGATCTGGTGCAGTGGAGTTCCATCTGGACTGGTGAGTAAGTGCGACCCTGGGGCAACCTGCCCTGGAGGAGAGCACAGACCCCCTCCTCCATCTCCTGCTGCAGGCTTGTCTTTGTTTCTCATGTCCCTGCCTCTCCCAAGCCTTCCATAGTGTATTCAACTGTTCTGCTCCTGTACTAAGGCCATCCACCCAAAGGGGTCAGACTCTGGCCTCCAGGCAGGTCTAAGGATTCCTGCAAGGGAGTGTGGGCTCCTTCAGATTGTGCCATAAGGAATAGCTCATGTTCTGGCACTGAGGAGATCCAACCAGATTCAGTCACAGCAAAGACTGGTCTAAGATACCAAGCACCTCCCGGCTCCATTTGAAGGAAGAGTGTCTAAACCCTGAATGATTCCACTCAAAACTTTGACATATAAAATTATATATATATATAAATATAACCAGAAAAAGCAGAAGAAGCAAAGAATGTCAAGGTAGCATATTGACAACAGCCTCCATATGTGACTTAAAATCAGAAGTAGGTGAATGAATAACACCAACTTTATGTGGGCATGTGCCAATGCAAGAACTCCTCCAACAACATGAAAGGCAACATGACATCACCAGAATCCAGACATCCTGAAACAACAAGAATTGAACACCCTACTCCAGAAGATATAGAAGAAACCGACCTTAAACAGTACTTTATGAAAATAATAGAGGACCTTAAACAGGAGGTAAAAAACTGCCATAAAGAAATGGAGATGACAAACAAAAAGGTAGATGAAATAAATAAATCTCTCAAAGATACTCAAGCAAAAAAGAAAAACAAGGAAAAGCAATCAAACAGATAAGGGAAACAGTACAAGACCTGAAAAATGAAATGGAGGTAATGAAGAAAACACAATCCGAGGGAAGACTGGAAATGGAAATTCTGAGTAAACGAACAGAAACTTCAGAGACAAGTATTTCCAACTGAATACAAGAGATGGAAGAAAGAATCTCGGACTCTGAAGATACTATAGAGGAAATAAATTCACAGATTAAAGAACAAAACAAATCTAACAAATTCTTAACACAAAACATCCAGGAAATCTGAGACACCATGAAAAGACCAAACCTAAGAATAATTGGGGTAGAAGAAGGAGAAGAATTGCAACTCAAAGGCCCAGAAAATATATTCAACAAAATTATAGAAGAAAACTTCCCCAACCTAAAGAAGGATGTTCCTATAAAAGTACAAGAAGCCTACAGAACACCGAATAGACTGAATCAAAAGAAAGCATCCCCATGCCATATAATAATCAAAGCACAAAACATACAGAATAAAGAACAGATATTAAGAGCTGCAAAGGATAAAGGTCAAGTAACATTTAAAGGGAAACCTATCAGAATTACACCTGATTTCTCAATGGAAATCATGAAAGCCAGAAGAGCTTGGATAGATGTGCTACAGACACTAAGGGAACATGGATGCAAGCCTAGACTACTATACCCAGCAAAGCTTGCATTCACCATCGATGGAGAAAACAAGATATTCTAGGACAAAAACAGATTTAAACAATACGTAGCCACAAATACAGCCTTGCAGAAACTAATAGAAGGAAAATCACTAACCAAGGAGTCCAACAATGCCCACAATAACTCAGACATCTAGCGACCTTTCACGAGCACAACACAGAGAAGGGTAATGCACAAATTCTACTACCAGAAAAAAAAACGACAGGAGTTAACAACCACTGGTCATTAATATCACTGAATATCAATGGACTCAATTCACCTATAAAAAAGCACAGGCTAAGATTTGGATATGAAAACAGAAACAGGATCCAACATTCTGCTGTTTGCAAGAAACACACCTAAACCACAAAGACAGATGCTACCTCAGAGTAAAGGGTTGGGAAAAGGTTTTCCAATCAAATGGAAAGAAGAAACAAGCGGGTTTGGCGATACTAATATCTAACAAAATTGATTTCAAACTAAAATCAATCAGAAGAGATGGAGATGGACACTTTATACTCATAACAGGAACAATTCATCAGGAGGAATTCTCTATCCTGAATATCTATGCCCCCAATATAAAAGCACCAACTTATGTAAAAGAAAAAATACTAGAACTCAAGGCAGCCAATCAAGCCACCACACATTAATAGTAGGGAGACTTCAACACTCCTCTCTCACCAATGGACAGGTTAATTAGACAGAAACCTAACAGAGAATTAAAAGACTTAATGGAGGTAATGAACCAAACGGACTTAACAGACATCTATAGAATATTCTACCCAAATAGGAAAGAATAACTTCTTCTCTGCGGCCTCATGGAACCTTTTTCGAAAATTGACCATATACTCGGTAACAAAGCAAACTTCCATAGATACAAAAAATATTAGTACCACCTGTGTCTTATCGGATCACCATGGATTAAAATTAGAATTCAACAACAACGCTACCCCCAGAAAGCCTACAAAACTCAGGGAAACTGAACAGTCAACTACTGAACCCACACCTGGGTCAGGAAGAAATAAAAAGAAATTGAAAGTTCTTTCTTGAATTTAATGAAAAAAAAGACACAACATACTCAAACCTATAGGACACTATGAAAGCAGTGCTAAGAGGAAAGTTCATAGCACTAAGTGCCCACTTAAAGAAAACGGAGAAAGCACTCATTGGAGACTTAACAACACACCTAAAGCTCTAGAAAAAAAGAAGCAGATTCACCTAGGACGAGTAGAAAACTTGAAAAAAATCAAACTGAGAGGAGAAATCAACAAAATAGAAACACAGAAAACAATCCAAAGAATCAATGAAACCAAAAGCTGCTTCTTGGAGAAAATCAACAAGTTTGACAAACCCCTAGCCAAACTAATCAAACGGCAGAGAGAGAACAACCAAATTAATATGATCAGAAATGAAAAGGGGGACATAACCACAGACACAGAGGAAATTCAGAGAATCATTAGATTTTACTACAAAAGCCTGTATGCCACAAAATTGGAAAATGTAAAAGAAATGGACAGTTTTTTAGATAAGAACCACATACCAAAGTTAAACCAGGATCAGGTGAACAATCTAAATAGTCCTGTTAGTCGCGAAGAATTAGAAACTGTTATCAGAAACCTCCCTACCAAAAAAAGCCCAGGGCCTGATGGGTTCAATGCAGAATTCTACCAGAACTTCCAAGAAGACCTAATACCTATACTCCTTAAGGTATTTCATAATATAGAAACAGAAGAGTCATTGCCACATTCCTTTTATGAAGCTACAGTTACCCTGATACCTAAACCACACAAAGACTCAATGAAGAAAGAGAATTACAGGCCAATCTCACTCATGAACATTGATGCAAAAATTCTCAATAAAATACTGGCAAACAGAATCCAAGAACACATTAGAAAAATTATCTACTATGATCAAGTAGGCTTCATCCCAGAGATGCAGGGCTGGTTCAACATACGAAAATCTATCAATGTAATCCATCATAAAAATAAGCTGAATGATAAAAACCATATGATCATCTCATTAGATGCTGAAAAAGCATTTGAAAAAATTCAACACCCCTTTATGATAAAGGTCTTGGAGAGATTAGGGATACAAGGGTCATTCCTAAATATAATAAAGGCTGTTTACAGCAAGCCAACAGCTAACATCAAATTAAATGGAGAGAAACTCAAGGCCATCCCACTAAATTCAGGAACATGACAAGGTTGTCCACTCTCTCCTTATCTCTTCAATATGGTGCTCGAGGTTCTAGCAATAGCAATAAGACAACATAAGGGGATCAAGGGATTCGAACTGGAAAGGAAGAAGTTAAACTTTCGTTATTTGCAGATGATATAATATTGTACATAAGAGACCCCAAAAACTCCAACAAAGAACTCCTACAGCTGATAAAATCCTTCAGTAATGTGGCAGGATACAAGATCAACTCCAAAAAAATCAGTTGCCCTCCTATACACAAAGGATAAGGAAGCAGAGAGGGAAATCAGAGAAGTATCACCTTTCATGGTAGCCACAAATAGCATAAAATATCTTGGGGTAACTCTAACCAAGGAAGTGAAGGATCTATTTGACAAGAACTTTAATTCTCGGAAGAAAGATATTGAAGAGGATACCATAAAATGGAAGGATTAGGAGGATTAACATAGTAAAAATGGCAGTTCTACCAAAGGCAATCTATAGATTCAATGCAATCCCCATCAAGGTCCCAAGAAAATTCTTCACAGACCTTGAGAGGACAATAACCAACTTTATATGGAAAAACAAGAAACCCAGGATAGCCAAAACAATCTTATACAATAAGGGAACTTCTGGAGGCATTACCATTCCTGACTTCAAACTCTATTACAGAGCTACAGTATTGAAAACAGCTTGGTATTGGCATAAAAACAGAGAAGTCGACCAATGGAATCAAATAGAAGACCCGGATCTTAACCCACAAACCTATGAACACCTAATGTTTGATAAAGAAGCCAAAAGTACACAATGGAAGAAAGAGGGCATCTTCAACAAATGGTGCTGCCATAAATGGATGTCATCCTGTAGAAGAATGAAAGTAGATCCATATCTATCACCATGCACAAAATTCAAGTCCAGATGGATTAAAGACCTCAATATTAATCTGAACACACTGAGCCTGATAGAGGAGAAAGTGGGAAGTACTCTACAACATATGGGCACAGGAGACCGTTTCCTACGTATAACCCCAGCAGCACAGACATTAAGGGCAACATTGAATAAATGGGACCTCCTGAAGCTGAGCAGCTTCTGTAAAGCAAAGGACACTGTCACTAAGACACAAAGGCAGAACACTGACTTGGAAAAGATCTTCACCAACCCTGTAACTGACAAAGGTGTATCTCTAAAATATATAAGGAACTCAAGAGACTAGACTTCAAAATGCTAATTAACCCATTTAAAAAATGGGGCTCTGAACTGAACAGAGAATTCTCAACAGAAGAAATCCAAATGGCCAAAAGACACTTAAGGTCATGCTCGACCTCCTTAGCTATCAAGGAAATGCAAATCAAAACAACTTTGAGATACCATCTTACACCTGTCAGATTGGCTAAAATCAAAAACACCAATGATAGCCTGTGCTGGAGAGGTTGTGGGGTAAGGGGTTCTCTCATCCATTGCTGGTGGGAAAGCACACTTGTGCAACCACTTTGGAAAGCAGTGTGGCGGTTTCTCAGGAAATTCGGGATCAACCTACCCCAGTACCCAGCAATTCCACTCTTGGGAATATACCCAAGGGGTGCCCAATCATACTACAAAAACATTTGTTCAACTATGTTCATAGCCAGAACCTGGAAACAACCTAGATGCCATTCAGTGGAAGAATGGATGAAGAAACTGTAGAATATATTACAGTACTACTCAACGGTAAAAATAATGACATCTTGAATTTTGGATGCAAATGGATGGAAATAGAAAACACTATTCTGAGTGAGGTAACCCAGACCCAAAAAGATGAACATGGATGTACTCACTCATTAATTGGTTTTTAGCCATTAAATAAAGGACATCGAGCCTATAATTTGTGATCCTTGAGAAGACAATAAGAAGGTGAAACCAAAGAAAAACATATAGTTATCCTCCTGTATATTGGAAGCAGACATGTTTGCCATGCAAAATTGGGATTTTTGGGGGGGGGGGGGGGTGGGGGGGAAGGGGGAGATGGGGAGAGCAAAGCGTGAAGGGGAGGATAGGGAGAGCTTGGGGGAATGGGATGCTTGGGATAGAGGAAGGGTGGATATGGGAGCAGGGAAGCATATATCCTAATTAAGGGAGCCACCTTAGGATTATTAAGAGACTTGACTCTAGAGGGGTTCCCAGGTATCCAGTGAGATGCCCCCAGCTCGTTACGTGGGCAGCTGAGGAGAGGGAGTTGGAAAAGGCCAGATCCTAAAGCCATACTGATGATTATCGTGCATATCACCATAGAATCTTCATCTGCCGAAGGATGGAGCTAGAGACAGAGCCCCACACTGGAGCACCGGACTGAGTTCCCAAGGTCCTGACGAGGAGCAGAAGGAGGGAGAACATGAGAAAGAAAGTCAGGACTGTGAGAGAACCTTCATCTGGCGATGGATGGAGATAAAGACAGAGCCACACATTGGTGCACTGAATTGCTCGCCCAAGGTCCAAATGAGGAGCAGAAGGAAGGAAAACATGAGCAAGGAAATCTGGACTGCGAGGAGTGCTCCCACCCACTGAGATGGTGGGGGCTGATTCCATTTGCAGTTTACCCAAGCCCCAGCTAGAATGGGACTGAAAAAGCATGAGATAAAACTGGTCTCCCTGAACATGGCCGACATTGAGGGCTGCTGAGAAGCCATGCACAATAACACTGGATTGGACCCTACTACTCATACTCGCTTTGGGGGTCCTGGCCCTGTTTGGATGCTCACCTCCTAGACCTGGACTGATGGGGGAGGAACTTGGACTTCCCACAGGGCAGGGAACCCTTACTGCTCTCTGGACAGGAGAGGGAGAGGGAAGTGGAGGAGAGAGGGGGATAAATGGGAGGCGGGGAGGGAGGCAGAAGAAATTTTTAATAAAAAAAAAAAAAAAAAAACTTTGAAACCAAGCCTCTCACACAAAGAATGTACTTTTCCTTCAACCAATTATTTGAATCAATTACTTCTGATCAATTCCCAAGTATCTCTTATGTTCATGCTTATCCCAAGCACAGTGACAAAAACATTCAGAAAAGGGAGCTGAGCTCAGTTTCTCTTTGATGCAACATGCTCAGAACCACATCATCACATCATGATCTTTACTTCCCTTAGAATATTTTTTCTTTATCTCACGCTCACAGAAATGCCCAGAAATGTAGGCTTATTCAGTTCTTCACAGAACTGCATTCTGAACTAGGCTTCTGATCACTTCTTTCTGAAAATTGTTATAGTTTTCAAACACACACACACACACACACACACACACACACACACACACACACACACACACATCACCACCACCACCACCACCACCACCACCAAAATAGCAAAACAAAACAAAACAAAACAGGGTGTCAGAACTTGATTCAGACTTCTTCAAACAAACCTTATTGAAACATTGTCAGTGTTTGTTGTATTTTCTAGAATATTCCACCAACACACCTCCATCACAACAGAAATCACAAGACTTAATCACTTGTTTAGCTCCTCCACATTTATTAATATTTTGAACCCTCATCATTTTTTAAAAGAAAGTTCTGCTGATTATCTCTCTCCCATGGCAATGCAAACCCTCAAAGAAACTGTAAGAGTGGGAAGATGATCTAGTTTTTCTTCCATCAGTCATGCTCTGACACTTCATTACTTTCTAGATGACATTCTTTTCATGCACACTATTTCAGAAACTTCTGACAGGAACTCTAGTTCTGTTTCTCCTTCAGTTGAGCATGTTTTGCTCTCCTCCGCTGTTTGCATGTGCTATAATATGTCCTCATCTATCTACTTTATAAGTAACCCCAGCGATAGAGACTTATTCAGTCATCCTTCATCTGACCAGGTTCTAGGCATTCATAGAAATTTTACTTCTTCCAGAATGTTATATCTCCCTCTTTTACCCACTAACAGATATGTATACAGAAAATCTCAAGGGTGAGAACAGTGCAGCTCTCTTTCACTCAGCCATCTTCAGACCAGGTTTTAGACGGTTAATTTTTAAAATTGTGTTTTGATCTACCTCCTCCTTACACAAACTCATCCTTTTAGAACTCATTAAGTGGAGAGAATGAGTTCTTGTCTCCCTTTAAAAAGAGTGAGCCTGTGTGTCTACTTCGTTTGAGTACTTTGTGAGTGCGTGCGCACACACACATGTGTGTATGTGTGTGTGTGTGTGTGTGTGTGAATTAAAGCGCTGTTTGTGTGTGGAAATCAAACAATTGTCAATAAACTATGAACAAGCAAACAAAAACTCCACATTTGATCAGATTTCTTGAAGCTGATTTCCCCCAGAGGCCTGTCCTTTTTACCCCTACAAAATGAGAAAGTCACAACAGAAGGAGCTTAGTTCACTCATCCTTCAACCAACTATACTTGAACTTGCTCATACACTCTGTCCTTATCCCCCACTCTCAAAGAACTACAAAGGAGAGGGAACTTATCCAGCTCTCTTTCATGAAGTCATTTTCTGAACTTTCGCTCTCCCTTTGTAATTTAGAAAAGTCACTCCTTGGGGTTTCAGGGAAGATGGGAGAAGAGATGTTGCTTCCTATGAGAACTAGTGAAGAAGAATTCAGAATAAGAGAAAATAGGCATTACCTCTAAAGAGAAATAGAGGAATATCTTTGGAAAAATACAAAAGTAGTGAAGGGGTATTGAAAATAGCAGAAATAAAGGCTCTGAGCACAGAGAAGCAACACAATCACAGGGCCAACTGCACAGTCTTCTCAGGGGAGAGGTGTCAGAAACCACTTCCAAAGGTAAGCCAGAAGGAAGCCAGGAGGTCTTGTGTTCAGGACTACCAGCTCACAACCCCTCACAAGCCTCAAATCCAGTGTTGGTGTTAATGAGACAGTGGTTCATTAGCAAAAAGGTGCAAATAAATAGCATTTTGTCACACTAGGGGATTTGAAATGAAGCAGCCAAGTGCCATTTTGAGGGGGAATCTATTGTCAAAAGCTAGCTGTGTTGCCTGGGAGCCTGAGATCTGGGAGCCTCAAAATGATCTCTCATAATCCTGAGAGAGGGATTGCCTAGTGAGTCAGCTGTGGAGAACAGGAGAACCTGATGTGACAAAGGATACAGATAGCAGGAAGATAACTCAGGCTGGACAGGACATAGAGACAGCTCCACCCTTTGTAACTAGTAACACATGAAAGTAGAAACCCCATAAGACCCGTCTATATGACTATTTTTAGTCTATTTATTTTTATGTGTATGCATATGTGTACATGCATGTATATGTTTATGTGAGGGGTTGGGGGAGATTATGCACTCACCATGATAGTGTTCATGTGTGGAGCACATGTGTGGAGGTCAGAGGACAATTAAGAACAATGGAGGTCAGAGGAGTTGGTTTTCTCTTTCTGCTGCATAGGATCTGGGGATTGAACTTAGTGCACCAGACTTGGCAAGAAATGTCTTTACCTGCTGAAACATCTTGACAGCCTCTCGTTCTTGATTCTATACCTGAAGTACTCTAAGTTAATCTATTACAGAGACACCTTCAAATTCATGTTTATAGTTGCACTATAAACAGGACACGGAACCAGTCTATATGTTCATCAACAGACAAATGAATAAATAAAATATTGTACTTATGCATAATGTGATTTTATGTAAATGTATGCAAAGAAAAATTAAATTAAGATATTTGTAGAAAAATGGATGCAATTGGAGAGTTTATTTTTGTTTTATTTGTATGGGTTTTTACCCTCATATATTTTTATGTACCATGTGTATACAGTGCCAGATAAGTCCAGAATTGTGTGTTGGATACCCTGCGACTAGAGTTATAGATAGTTGTTGGCCACCATGTGGATGCTGGGAATCGATCCCATGTCCTCTAGAAAAGCAGCCAGTACATTTACCCAATCAGTCATCTCTCCAGCCTCTGGATGCAATTTGAAATCATTATGTCAAGAAAAATCAGACAGACTAAGAAAGACAAATATCTTATTATTTGTCTTATATAGAAACTAACTTAACTCTGTCTGTCTACCTACCTACCTACTTAGACAAACACACACACACACACCCACACACACACACACACACACACACACACACCTCAGAACATCCACTTTCTTACTTTTGTTACTATTCTTATAACCTAGTACTTAATAACTTCTTACTAACAGGGAAACCAGGAAAATTAATTCCTTTCTACTTCAGATACTTATATTTGTTTTATTTTTTAATTTTATTTATGATGAACACGTGCTTACTCCTCCACTAAAGGAATTTACAGTGGTATTGCAGTATGTACATCACAATACGAAACAATCAAAATTGGTCTCCTTTATCTACTCTTCCACTCTTTCCAACCTTTACAATTATTATTGTACTAGATTTAAGTTCATTTTTCTTTCTAATATCCACATATGAGTTAGAACATGAAGTATGTCTTTCAGTGCCTGCCTTATTTCACTTAATGTAACACCCTCCACTTCTGTTTATTTTCATCCACAAATCAAGATTTTCTTTGTTTCATAGCTTAATAAAATTTCATTATATACATATTTTCATCTTTACATTATATATTCTTTATCAATTCCTGAATTCTTACATTTTTGAAAAAGACTTTAAAAACATTTTTGGGCATGTGTCTATGCAAGTACATGTCCCACAAGTCCAAGTGTCTTCAGGGGCTAGAAGAGGGCATTGGATCCTCTCAAGCTGGAGTTACAAGTAGTTGTGAGCCACCCAGTGTGGATGCTGACAACTGAACTCTAGTCCTTTGGAAGAGCAGCAAATGCTCTTAACTGCCAAGTCATCCCTCCACCCACCTTCCTTTGGATTTTTGAGTCAAAGTCTTGTTGTGTACTGCTGAATGACTTGACACCCATTATGCATTCTAGGTTGTCCTGCAACTTGCTGCAGTACTTCAATTGAGAATACCAAGTATCTGTCTGTTCTTCCACTGATATGTACTTAGGTAATATTCAGTTCAGCTATTGTGAATAGTGCTACAATAAACATGGGCATGCGGCTGTCATTTTGGTGCTGATTTAACTTCTTTGTTCCTATGCCCATAAGTGAGATAGTTTGAATATAGTCATTCCATTCTTCTATGTACATCTTTTTTTTTCCCAAATGGTCATAATAATTTACATTTCCACTGCTAGTACACAAATGTTCCTTTTTCTCCACATCTTTATTTTTTGTCTTGTATTGTTTAGTGTCTTATGTTAATAGGTATTATAACTGAGGTGAGATGGTACCTAATAGTAGTTTTGTTGTTCATAATCAAAACTGGAGAGCTATGCTCTTAAGAGTTTTGAATATATATGTTGACTACTTGTATTTCTTCTTTTGAGATGAGTCTTATCAGATCACTCAGGCTATCATATTTGTATCATCATTCAGACCTTTACTTTTCCCAGAATATCTGGAAATATAATTCTGGGTTTATCTTTCTACCCTCATTTATACCCTTATTAAATTCTTTCTGAGCCTATCATGATCTGAAACCACCCCTTGACCATGACTTTTTCCACAGAGTTCTGTCCTTACTCCACCTGCCCCATACGGTCTTTCAGGAATGTTAGGGGACATAGTTAGTACTTCAACCATTCACATTCTCACCCTGCTAGCTGATATTTACTTCCTTTCCAGAGACTGATGTGATGGTCTTGACTTTGAGAGCAAACTGGGTTGTGTAGCAAGATCATGGCTGAAATAAAACAAAACTAACACTTAGCAAAAACTAGTTTTCTATGGTACTGTGATTTATTTTATTTTACTTTTTAATTTAAAATTTCATTTTACATATTATACTGGGGGTGGAAAACAGGGTTTTGTGTATGTGAGTCACATACTCTACCACCAAGCCATATCTCAATCTTAGCTCTAGAATTTTTGAATAAGGGTCTAAAAAAACTTACTGATAATTAAGAAAATTTTACTAGAAATGACTTTTTAGTCAACTGGGGGTAATTTTATCATTTTAAATGAGATGAAATTTAACTGAAGTTCAAAGATACAGATCATAAACTTAAGAAAAAGAGGCATTAAATAGTAAGGATGTAACTTAGCAATAAAATACTCACTTAGCACGAATGATGCCCTGAATTCCAGGTTACACCATTTTGAAAAAAAACATATATTATGGTGGTTTGAAAGAAAATTATCCCCAAAGGGAGTGGCTGTATTAAGAGATGTAGCCTTGTTGGGGAAGTGTGTCACTGTGGAGCGGGGCTTTGAGGTCTCCTTTGCTCAAGCATAAAAAGAGACCACGTCCTGTTTCCTGCACAAGATGTGGGACTCTCACCTACTTCTCCAGTACCGTGTCTGTCCCACCATGTTGATAATAGACCGAACTTCTGAAAATGTAAGTGAGCCATCCCAATTAAATGTTTTCCTTCATAGGAGTTACCATGGTCATGGTGTCCCTTCATAGCAATAGAAACCCTAACCAAGACACATATGCATATACAGACATGTATGTAAATTCCTCTGTTGTATGTATCCATTCCTTAAGGAAGTGAAGGAGTATGTTCATTACAACTCAACATAGGGAATCTTTGAAGGTGGCAATTTGAATGCTTCCTTGTACTTCATAATTTTCGGTAATGCATACCCTCTATTTTAGAATGATGTATATATTTGTTATTGATTATGAGTGCAATTTTTTGTGACTTGGCTGATTTAGTTTATCAAGAAAAAAAGTGCAAACATGTCAAGTTAAAAATGTGACTTTTTAAATTTGTTTTTAAAAATCCCTTAATTCCACTTTGTGCTCTGGGGTGTGTGGCTTTCCATTGAATAATAAATAAACAAACAAACAAACGAATGAATGAATAATGAACAAAAAGGACACAAAGTTAGGTGAGTAAGGAGGGGGCAGATCTAGAGAAAGTTGGGGGAGGAAACGAATATGAACAAAATTATTTGGAATGCTCAAAAGACCTAATCAAACTGAGAAAACAGTGTGAGTTTAGAATAGAGTATATTGGTTTTCTCAAGTTTAACTGCTTTACTGTTAACAGTTGGAAATGTCCATTTTCATATGCTCATATGTAGGGTAGAATTTTAAACTTTTTCTTTTTTTAAGATTTATTTATTTATTCTGTATACATGTACTGGCCTTTTCTAATATTCAAAATTTATTCATTCACTTGGAAAGCTTTTGTTGACGTATTCCTAGATGCCTTGTATTGGCACTATGAAAGATTGATAGGAGATTGATTATTTATTTGGAATTTTGGATTCACTACTTCTAGTTACTTCGTCCCACTGTGCCTCAGATTAGCACCTAGATCTAGAAAGTGAGGGTAAGGAAAGCATATTCCTCACAGGGATGCTGGCACAATTAAATGAGATCATCGCATGCAAAGCATGTCGAGTGGAAAACGGTAAGCACTGTGTGTCATGGGTATTTCTCATCAAGGTCTCTTATCATTTTTCTTTCTAGTATATCCTCCCCACTAGCCAACACTAGCAAACACAAAGAAAAAATAGCATTAGTAAAAGGAGAGTATGATGCAATGAATATGTTCATTTGATTGCCCGAAATAATCACTTGTATGCATGTATGTCAAGATAAGTATACGAAAGTACTGTATGTCTCGAATATATACAGTTAAAATCAAATGTATAGTGATTAGTGAGATGAAAGCGACGACCAACCTCAAGTCTGTTCCTATGTCTGTGCCTTATCTAGGTATGAACTAGATACTTCTGAGCTAAATTTGCAGACTCATGGACACATGTTAAAACAGGTAAGGGAGCTTTTAGAAGTCTGCCTCCCTTCTGTCATCACCAGTACCCAAAGAACACCACACCCTTCACAAAGCCTGCATATTCCTGTCACTGTCTAAGAACTACATTCTGGAATGTAGAAACCAGAACCAAGAGAGCTAGCTACCTGTTAGACAAGCACGTTTGTGTCTGCTCCTGCTCCACTTCAGTGTGTGTCTCTTTTTCTTCTTCTCCACACTTACATTCTGCTGTTTCCTTTTGGAACTCAGCTTGAACCTCAAAGGTCAGACAGTGACAGCCTGATCAGATTTGCTATGGTTTATGCTTGACCACCTGGCTCTGCTAGGGGAGAATCCAAAGTTTGGTTGTATCTTTTAATTTGGCCTGACAGTGTAAACTCAGACTTTGGTTTCTCTTTCGGGAAAATGAAAACCACATGTGCTCTTTAACGTCTTAACCAGCTTCCTTGCATATAATCACTTGCCAAGCTTTGCATTTCTGTGATCATTCTGGAAGACTTACGGCTGAGGTTGGGCTTGTTAAGAGGTACAGTTGTGGTTTGGGGAAGTGTGAGAGGATTTATAAAGCCTATGTCTAGGTTTTTAATATGAATAATGTCCTGTAATGTACTTACTTGAGAAGCTAGGGGAAATCACAAGTTTATGAATAACCTGAGCTACATAATAAAAACTTATTTAAAAATACTATTGATATATCTGCATTGATTAAGTACTTGCTGTATATTCATATTGTGCTAAATTTGTGTTAACTCATTTACAATCATCATTATCTCATTTAATATGAATAGTAACCTATAATTTACTATTTTTCTATATTTTATTGTTGTGGAAGTACTGCATATGGTTTGCATACCATTCGTCTCCCAAAGTCATCTAGGTGTTTAATACCCAAAGAGATATGCTAATGGTGTCAAGAAGGTGGAAAGTCAGTTGGACTGGAGTGATTTTGGAAAACCATTAGATATGGTTGTGACATAGGTTAGAGATGTTATAAATGAATCTTGGTAGCTTTACAAATAAGAAAGACCACATGACAGATACTTAACATATTCCCCCATGATGTGAAACCACCAAAGGGGTCCTCTCCAGACCTCCACCATATAATTTGGACTTTCAGCTTCTAAAACTGTGAGCTAAATAAAACTCCTTTCTTTGTAAATTTTCCTTCAGCATTTTGTTATAGTAATGAAACACAGACTAATATAGGAAATCAAGCATTAAAGAATTGGATTAGCCAAAGTATAATTGGCAGAACTTAGACCTGTCTTGTCTGGGTCAAAGCAGTTATTATTGTTATTATTATTGTGCTCTGTGATATTTCCTGAAGAGGCATGAATAGATCTCTAGTTTTCCAGACTGGGGATTAATGGAAGACTAGAGAAAGAGTGCCACTCAAATGTAGTTCAGAGAATCAGCAAGGTTAGTCATGGTTATGTACAAGAAGAGGAGAGGTTGCCTTCACGAGCAAGAGTGACTTACTGAAATCTATACTATCAAAGAAGAGTCTCCTCCCACAACAGCTGCTAACTGCTTTGATGTATGTATTAAGAGTCAGAAAGGGCTGAGTGTACTTTATGAAATTTGCATTGCCTCTTGTGACTCGTGAGCTTTCCTTTTCCTTGAAGAAAGAATGCCAAGAGGGCCAATCTTGCACAGGTCTTGTGTAATTAACTATTGCTGCTCTTGTTTTAAGATGGCAACAGCAATGTCATTCCCAGATGGCTGGGTTCCATGACACCATACAAAGTAATGGATTTTGCTGTGCCATTTTCACATAGATAATACATGTTAATATACTCTGTTCTTATTCTTTTCCTGGTCCCCCTCAACATCTCTTGTTACTTCCCTTACTCTTTCCCAAATAGTAGTTTCTTCTATTTTCATGTCTCACATATTCCATAATCTTTTTTGTTCCTCTTTAGACCTGTGTCTCTCTGTCACTGCCCATTTCTATTTATAACACACACACACACACACACACACACACACACACACACACCACACGGGGGGTATATGTATATGTAAATCTAGACTCTACATATGAGAGGAAACTTGCAATATTTATATTTCTAAAAAGGCTAATGTTTTAAATGCTAGTCTCCCTTGCAATTTTTTTGTGTATTTTATCAGTTCATAATTAGTCATTAAAACTTGATGATTATGGTGAGACAGAGGACGTTTTATAAACATTTAGCAATCCCTGCCCTTTGCTAAATTACAGGCTGTATATTTTTCCAAATTTTGACGCCTTCAAAGTGCTGTCACACCCTATCACTTGGTCTTCACCTGCAGTGATCAAGACAGGTCTTTTTCTTTCTTGCTCTTGAATAGTAAACAGAGATGTGAAGAGGTCCTGTGACCTGAATCCCTGGAAAATGTTATGTGACTCCCAAGACTCCCAAACTGACAAAATGGGTCATGATCAGGTGTCCTATCTATTCATCAACTGTTTTTTTTTTTTTTTTTTTTTTTTTTGTCAAAATGGGAGTCTCACCTTTTGCTGCCTGAGGCCACCAAGGCCAGTCCCGCAGAAGCCGACCAGTACTTTAAGGACCCTTTTTCTTGTTTGCTGTCCTTTGGAGCAACTCCTCTCCTAGTGCCAAAGACAGTAAGACGATACTCGACACCGTGGGCATCAAGGCAGGTGATGACCGGCTCAACTAGGTCATCAGTGAGCTGAATAGGCAAAACACTGAGGATGTCATTGGCCAGGGTCTTGGTAAACTTGCCAGTGTGCCTGCTGGTAGGGTTATGGCTGTTTCTGCTGCCCCGGCTCTGCAGCTCCTGCTGCTGGTTATGCCCCTCCAGAAGAGGAGAAGAAAGATGAGGAGAAGTCCAAGGAGTTGGATTATGACATGGGATTTGGCTTGTTTGATTAAATTTCTGCTCCCTTCCTAATAAAGCCTTTTATGTGCAAAAATAAAAAAAAATAAAAAATGGGAGTCTCACTATGTAGCCTAGACAGGCCTCAAATTTGTGATCTTCCTGCCTCAGCCTCACTCTCCTTGTTGCCAGGTAACAGAAATGTACCATAAATCCCTGTGCATTGATCCATTTCTAAAGATTTCTAGCTATAACTAGGATTTGAATATTATATCGTTAGACAGAACGATTCTTAGTACAAATTAAGGATGACTTTGTCTTTATTTTCTAAGAAGGAATCAAATGACAAATACAGCGTATGAACAATGTATGAAAACACATCCTCTTTGGTTTGTTCTTCACAGGAGAAGGATTTGTTACATTAAAGAAAGTTTATTAGTATTCTGGGGCTGCCCAAAAAACATACTAAAAAGTGAGTGTCGTACAGTCACAAAAGCATATTCTCTCATAAACTGGAGGTTAAAAGTCCTCAAGCTCAAAGTGGTGGTGGCATTTGTTTCCCTTGTGGACTTTTTCCTTGGCTTGTGGATGGCTGTTTTCTTGAATTCACGTGGCATGCTTTTTCTTCTTTCTTTTTCAAATAAGCACACATATTGAGTTGTGGCCCAGCCATATGACCTTACTTAACTTTAATTGCTTTTTTCTGAAGTATGCTTTTTTTTTTTTATTTTAAGACAGGCTCTAACTAACCTGGTCTCAACATTGTGATCTTCTTGCCTTGGCCTCCCTGGGATTACAGATGTACATTAGTATAGCCAGCTCAATTATTTTCTGAAAGGCCTTGTTTCCAAAGTTAGTGACATTTAGAAATACTGAAGATGTCAGTGTATTAAATCTGATTTAATTCATAACAAGAGATTTCCTACTAAGTAAATGTTTCTTCATCTGATGGATATGAGTGCTACAATCAAAATAATTTTCTAATATCACTATGAAACTCTATATAAAAGCAGAGCCATCTCACAAATAATTTTGGAAATGAAGAATCTTAATAAATAGACAAATTGAATCTTGAATCTATATTCATTGTTATTAACAAAAGGAAGAAGAAGGCAAACAGAAATTAAGAAACACATAGAACATGTGAGAGGTGGGGAAGGGTTCTCAAATCTCCAAAACACATAGTATAGGTAGGAGTAGAGAGTATCACAAGTAGTTTATTGCTGAAACGAAGCAATACACTACAGTTAGTATTTCTGTAAGGTGCTAGTAAGTAGCTCATTGCTTATTTGGAATTTTGGGGTTGTCTGTTCTGTTGGTGTGGACAGATACCATGACCAAGGCAGCTTATAAAAGAAAGCATTTAATTAGGAGCTTTCTTCCATGGATTGATTAGTCCACATTAATCGTGGTGGGGAGCAGAGTGGTGTATATGCAGTCATAGCACTAAAGCAATAGCTGAGAGTTCACATTTGCTTCACAAGACGAAGGCAGAAAGAATGAGACTAGACCTGGTATGGGGATTTTAAAACCTCAAGTCCACACCCAATGACATACCTCTTCCAACAAAACCACACCGTATAGTCCTTCCTAAACACATTGCTATCTGGGAACCATTCAAATATATGTCTATGAGGGTATTCTCATTCAAGCCACTGCTGGAGTTACCCTTTAAAAACATTTTTACTCTAAAGCTAGGTCCAGTGGTTCACACAGGCTTCAGGATATTGATGTAAAAAAGATAAAAAATATAAAGCATAACAGTGAAAATGCTGGCTCAGAAGGATTAAATAATTATGTGCAAGACCTACGCAAGCTAAAACTTGACAAAATACCAACAAGGAAAGGAAGAGGTGGACATGAATTCTCACTCCTACCTGGGGAGCTATGGGAAGTCAATTTTTTTTAAGGGTAGGTTGACCAGTCCCCAAGGCAGGCCCCAGGCTCAAAAGTCTTTGGGCAACACAAATTGGAGTTGTCTTAATTTTTTAAGCAATATTTGAAGTTGGATGAGAAGGAGGGTAGAGGTAACCCTGGGAGAAGTTGGGAAAGGGAGAGAATATTATCAATATACATTGTATACAGTTATCAAATAATTAATAAATGAATTGTTTCTTAAAACAAACAATTAAAATGTAAAATATAGGTTTCAGATGCATTTTGATGGTAGAGTGTTTGCTTATCATGAGGAAGGCCCTTGGTTCAAACTCCAGTACCACAAATATTTTTCGAATCATTATTGCAGTTTATGATAGGTATGACCAGACTTACTGGGCTCCAAATCTGACTGATCACTAGAAGGACTATATGGTGTGGGATAGTATAACAGGAAGGTCACGTGTTTGTGACAGAAAGACCTCCCACACCAAGATAGTGACTATATATGAGAGGAAAGAGGTCAACCTCTAAGTCTGGAAGGACAATGGGGACAGCAACTGTCACTAATGGCATTATAAAAATCTTCAGTGAATGTGGGGACCCCCAGGAAGTGAGGATTTCTGGTGGATATGAGGTTTTCTTCAGACTTGGTGGTGAGTAATACAGAGCAGACTGAAAGGAATGGCGTAGAAACCAATGTCGAGACAGTCACTGAGGCAGAAGAATGCATAAGCATGGATATTATTAGGCTTTACATTTGAATCTGGTAAACAAAAATCTCTACAGCTCAGCATAGGGACACCAGATAGGCATTTTGATTTTGGCTGGGCCTTGTACTGACTGACTGTCCCTAGGGCATCCTAATTTCCTCTGCCCAAAAGCATAGTTGAATTTAGGATTTTGGAGCCACACTGCCCTGACATCTGAGAGTTAAAAGGCCCAGAAAGTCTTAGTTGCAGGGGACCCAGTACACCATTCATTCATATGTGATAGCAAATGCCGTAGCCATCTGTTCACTTCGTTTTGTGTTTAAGTTAGTTCAGATCTAGGAGGAGAGTATACTAAAATTTCTCCCAGGAAAACATTGTTCTTGTGGTGTCAAACTGACTCATCATTTTCTTTTTATGAGATGGCACCACTGGCCTATAATAAAATGTCCTAGAACTTAAGACACCCCTGCATAATATTGTCAGTGTGACTGGTTTTCGTTTCATGCTCGGGATAGAGATTTTATACAATATCAGCATCCATGTACAAATTACAGTTTCATCAAATTATAGAAACTAGGTGCTCACTTTTCCTATGACCCATTTAAAGGGAAGGAGGAATGTAATTAAAAAGCCCCTAGACTATCTAGAGAAAGCATTTGTAAAAGTTGAGTTTTGTGATATATGTTACCCTGCAGCTAGATTGAAGGAATGCAGCTTCCCTGGGGCTTCTTTTGTACACCACCTGGAAGTGTCAGTTGGTACAGATTGTAGCAGACTGTGTGCTTAAAGGCAATGACCACATGGAGCCTGTGACATCTGTGGTTTTAGTCTTTAATGACTGTGTGCTTGATTTTAGTACTGGGATATGCTTTTCCCCCATAGGATTTGGAAGATACTTTTAAAAATGAAAAATAGTAAAGCAAATCAAACCTTTGTGTTTTTATTTATTGTTTACCATTTAGGCAGTATCTTTCTAATAATATGGCAAAATTAATGGTGTGCTGGGTAATAGAATGACTTATCCAGGGTTTGAATGGTGGAGGTAAGGGGATTCAGAGTATAAAGGATCATTCAGAAATCCTTTTTCCCCATTGCTATGGGATGAATAATGTCCCCCTCAAAGATAGGTTCAAGCCCTAGCCCTAGTACCTGTGAATTGGCCTTTGCACCTGCAAGCTTGTTCAGAGGAGCTTGTATGGAATGAAGGTAGATCCTAATCCTTTGTGACTGCTGTTTTCCCAAGAGGACCATTTAGATGAGAAGACAGGCATAGACTGCAGTCATATTGCTTCAGGTCAGGGAATGCTCCAGCTACCTGAAGCTGGAAGAAAGCAGGTAGTCTTTTGACTAAAAGCTTTGAAGAGAGAGTGACTCTGGGACTTCCAGATTTTAGAGTTATAAACAGCTACATTTTTGTGGTCTTATACCTCCAGGTGTGGAGTCTTTTTAAAAAAAAAAACCCAGCTTGATGGTGGTGGTGCACACCTTTAATCCCAGCACATGGGAGGCAGTTTTCTGTGTTACAGGCCAGTCTGATCTACAGAGTGTGTTCTGGGACAGCCAAGGCTACACAGAGAGACCCTGTCTTGAAAACAAACCCCAAAAGAAAACTAAAACCTACCAAAAAGCCACATTACCCCCAAGAAAGTACTGCACTCTGTCTAGTGCGTGTTGTCAAAGTTGTGCTTAAATAGGGTCAATTAGATTTTAGAGACTGTATGGCAATTTTAAAGCTCATTGGGTCATGATCGGTCCTAGAGTTTGATTTTTGGGACGCAAGATGCCACCAAGATATAGTCTAGCACGTAATATTAGGGTCTAATTGGAAAAAAAAAACAGTATGTGAATAACTCAGATCAACTAATAATGTTTCTTCAACGAATAGATTTTCAGTGTGTGTGTGTGTGTGTGTGTGTGTGCATGTAAAAGTGTGTGTGTGTGTGTAAGAGGGAGGTCAGGAGGTCAGACTGTGAAATCATCCCACTGTATTTATTAACAGCTTCAATACAATGTTTTCCCCAAGCAAATCTATTAGCTGAAGGTCTATCTTTAATGTGACAGTGTTTTGAAGAGAGGTATTTCGAGGTAACTGGGCCCTAAGATTGGAGCTTTCATGAATAGGATTAGTGCTGCTATTAAATGAGAAGGAGATGGATGTTCTCATACAGCGGCTTGCAAACTCTGTGCTCACCAGAGCTGGCCAAGCTGGGGCTTAAATCTTGGATGCCCCACCCACCAAAGCTGTGACAAACAAATATGTTTTTCAAAAGCTCCATCGTTGATGGTTTTCTGTTCAAGCAGCCTGAACTGACTAAGACATTACTGCTTCAAAGTGTATGAATAATGCGTGGTGGTGGAATTAGTTACATGCTTTGCTTTTGAGCCAGGTTTCAAATTCGTCTATGGCAATGTGGGTCATATCTTCCCCCTAGCAAGGTTTTTAACTAATAAGCTATTATACATTCCTGCACAGATTCTGCCTGGATCTTAAATGTAATAACAAATGTCATTATTTTCATCTGTGATGGATTACTAGCATGCTAATATCAACTTTCAATTCCTCACCATTCTTCTAGAAAGGTCAGTTATAGGAATATTTATAAGAGCATTAGAGATAAGTAGTTGGGGAGTTTACATTATAAATGTTAAGGCCAGTTGGTGCCTGGTGACATCCAGCTGTAAATATAGCACTCAGGAGACTGAAGCAGGGGGATAGTGAATAGTAAGACACAGCCTCCTGACCCCTCTCTCTATCTAACGTATGTTTGTGGTGTGATGTGTTTGTATATGTGTGTGTGTCTCTGTGTTTCTCTCTCTTCTCTCATCCTCTCGTCTTCTCCTCTCGTCTCATCTCTCTCTCTCTCTCTGTGTATTCCACTTCTCTGAGACTCACTCATTCATCCAAGAAACATTATTAGCTCTCCTGAGTTGTTTACATACTGTTTTTCTGAAAAGGAACTAAGTTTATGTGCTAGACTACAGCTCTGTGGCATCTTATTTCTGAGAAACTCTTGGATACTTAGGAGAGTAATAGATAAGAAGAGATGTGGCCAGGTATCATAATTTTGCTAAACACAAAGAGACAGTGACATAAAAATGTATCCTAGAAATGTTGCCCTGCCATAGCCTGACTTTCAGTTTTCCGAAGCAGCAGTGGTGTTTTGGAGGAGAACATACACAAGGCTTAAAAATATATTGCTCTTTTTTTACTGCTTGCCTATATAGTCTGTATCGAGTCTTCCTGAAGATCCACACTGGTGAGTTGAGTCACTCATCATGCAAAAACTGTAAGAGGCCACACCTTCCTGAAACTCAAAGATAGAATTTATTGGAGATTTTCAGCAATACACTCTCATCAGCCATGGAAATTGTGCATTCACTCATGTAGGGCTTCCGCTTTTCCAACAAATACAGCAAGGAATGAAAGTAGTTATTTATGAAGGGTTTTCAGGAATAAGTTAAAACCCTTGTGTGTTTTGAATGTCTGCAACTCTGACATCTGATGCTGCCAAATTCAGATGTTTCCTGTTTGGCGTTACTGTTAATTAAATAACAAACCCTATATTTGCAAGCTGCAATGGCAGGATCGTATTTACTGATGTTATAAACAATATGAATATTTCTGCATATTTTGTTCTTATGATGTTACTGAAATAATTGAGTCTTGTAAGAGAATATATGAGAGTATGCAGTTTCTATTTAGAGAAAAGTGAAAGGCTAGTGAGTTGGGATAGTCATAAGCACAAGAATAGATATGAGGCTCTTTAGGCTCCCAGAAAGATGGAGACAAATAGTGGAAATGCATCAAGAAATCCAGTGACAGTCTCTGGAAATAATGGCATACATTCTATTTCTTTTGTTATAATTTAAAGCCTGATAGTAGACAGGAAGTGTAAAATCAGCTGGCCAGGATACCCACTTTTTTTTTTTTACTTCTAACAACTTGCTGAACATTTTAAAAGCTAAGACCCTCGATTTCAGTGAGTCTATACATGTATTGATTATAGAAGGAACTCATGTGTGCACATACAAAGCCTCTCTCATATTTAGACACTTTATTTTTCAGTGCTTTCAAACTAATTCATTAAAAATTATGAACCTTAGTCATCACATTCTTTTAATCTTTGAGAATGGAATAATATGCCAAAATATTAAGTAAAAAGCAAGATTTGGTGTTAAGTTCTATTTTGCCTATGTTTAAATCAGTCAGTTCAGTGCTTGACCTATGACCGTCTCCCTTTGCATTCTTTCAACATTTTAGAATACCTACTCATAACCAATGTTAGGGGACCCAACAGTGTTTTTAATTTGAATTTCAAATGACTTCCACATAGTCATATTTTTAACACTTATTTGCTTAACTTGTTAAAACTATAAACTGTGGAGTCATTAGGAGGTGGGGCCTACCTGACAGAAATAGATCACTAGGGGCAGGACCTTGAAATTATATCCACTTCTGTGTTGCCACTGCATTCTTTGTTTCCTGTCTGCCAATCTGTGAAATGTAGCTGCCCTCCTGCTACCAAGGCCACTAACCAAACCACTCTGCTTTAGCTTCTTGACAATGATGCACTTTGACCCCTGAAATCATGAGCCAAAATAAAGCATTTCATCTTAATTCCTTGTGCTGGGTACTTTGTGACGTCAATGAAGACACAATAAATATAAATGATAATGGGATAGTTTTGATCATTAAAAAGTCTCATTGTCTAGGATAGTATTTCTTAAGCTTTTATGTGTATATAGAAAAAATTAGAGGATCTTGTGAAGAGTAAATTTTGACTTAGTGGAGTCTATGTTTGGATGTATGAGTCTGCCTTTCCAACAAATTCCTAGGTAATATACTTATTGCTAGTCCCTGGACCATGCTTTAAGAAATAAGTATGTGATGGTGAACATGTGAGCAGGAAATTTAAAATAAGCAGTCCCCTAGTTTAAAGAAGGTCAAATATGTGACTTTCAGTCCAATACCCACTGTGCTTTTATTGTTGGAAGATTGGCATCTGTTATTTGGTTGAGATGTTTTCTAGAACTTCTGATAAAATGTTGAGCTTTAAATACTGTTATTTAGTTGTAAGAGGTCATTTCTGTTTCTACTATAAATGTATTAGAAACCCATTATTTTGTATGCCAACTGCTTTAAAAATTAAAAGTTGTAGAGGGAAAGGGGGACTTACTACATAGAAGATGCATGTAGGGAAGTGTTTCAAGGAAATTCTAGAATCCCTGGTGTGGGCTTTGTACTGCGAAATCACAGATGTTTTGGCTATGTGGATATAGGAGAAATACCTTCAGGAAAGGTTGCCCGTAAATACTCAACAGAAAGGTGTAACACTTTTAGCTTGTTCTCCTGTCCTTTGGCTAAATACTCTACTGTAAACATGTGATCACCACTCTATTAAGATGATGACTCAGCATACCTCAGTAGTACTGTGTTTTATATTTATTGAGCAAGAAAATACAAAATAGTATGGACTATATAGAAACTGAAAGTAATATTTTTTTGACTTCTGGGATTGTGGTCTTTAGCAAATTCCCTATGCCAAATTTTCTGGGACTTTTTGAGAAATAATATAATATCTAAAATGTTTAGCAGTTTCCAACATTGTCTTGCAATGCATTAAAAGACAGGCAGGGCAGTGGAAGCTAGCCATTATAATAGATTTATAACTCTTCACAGAATAAGTCCATTGAGCATTCTACACATTGTTTTAATGGGCTATCTAAGTCACTACTAACACCTAATGATGGATAAGATAATCAGCATAGACATATATTTTATTGTGAAAATTTCCTGCATAAATCTTGGGAAATTTTCATTTCTCATATATTGGTCCCATGAATGACTTAGAAAATTACAGGAAAGAATAGTGAGAGAAGCCACTTGACCAATATAAACAGAAGCAAGCACAATGGCCATTGATAATGGTTGCTGTCTCTTTCGACTCCTAAATATACTTTTTTGAATTTATTGTGCACTCGACTCAAATATACGTCAATCTTAGTGGTATTCATTGCTTGAAATTCTCTATAGAATTTTTCTTGATTTTGAACTCATTCTGTATTCTCTTAAAAATTTACCTGTAAATCTTTCTGATCAAGCTCCTGGCCTATTGATATGTGCTGACTTCAGTTTCTACTTATAAACTTTTCTTCAAGAATCACTGTGGTGTACACTTTACAAATATGGAATATAATATCTTGTCCTTGTGTGCTGGTCACATGATTCACCCACTGAATTTCTTCATAATCCTCTACTTAGAGGTTATTGCCTGTCCATGTCTCAATATACTTCCTCACTCTGAAACTATGAGACAGAAATACCTTGTGTCCTTCCACCTTTTGTTTGACTCATTTAACTCTTGGCAGCTATGTTTGGTTTCTGGCAGCTGTTGGGGAAATCTTTTTTTTTAAATTCCCTGACAGGCTTTGAGATAATTCTGAGAAACTTTACTAGGCTGCCCCTCTACCTCCCTAGCATTTTTCTTTCCTTTGCAGATGTTTTGCTCTGCATGTTTTGCTGTGCTTTTCATAACCCAAAATGTATTTCAGATGCACCACTTGCAGTTTACAGTTGCCACAGCTTTTCTCATGCTAAGGTTCCAAACAAGTTTTAACAGCTGCTAAGGAGGCTGGCAAAAAGCCTTGATTGCTAATTCTGTACTAACTGCCTCTCACAATGGGATATTCTGTAATATTTGATACGGTCTTTAAAGCAAATGATTTCTACCTTATATTGTTACTGCCTATATCACACACTCATTCCTAACCTTAAAAAGATTCCAAATCTGTACTTTGCTAAATGAGCTTGATTTTATTTAAAACTCTGTAGAGAAGTTAGAGGTTCTCAATGTTGTTAGGTGACATTATAATAGGGAAATAGGCAAGAGTGTTCTCAGCAGGGTCAGTGGTTGAAGCATAAATATAGTAACTTGTACCCTCTCTAAACTCTACAAAGCTGAGTTTTGGTCTCAGGATTATAATGCATAAGTGGGGGGAATTAACCATAATAAGTGGGAGGAGACAGACTAAACATGTTCTTAGTATGTTTCCAAAATCTTGAATTTGGGGAGTCACTAGTACTTTGATTTCTAGTGAAGATGTACTCAGAATATCACCAACAAATCCTCACTTGAGTCAACAGACTACCAGACCATGGAGAGTTTCTCATATGGAGAACATGAAGAGAGACACCATATGAGTGAGGAAACCATTGAAAATAGAATCTGAACTTGAATTTCTGAAGCCACAGTTGATCCTCTAGTGTCCCCCGATTATTTCACAATTAGTTGTGAACATAATCTAACAAGGACAATTAACTATATTTTCCTGCCTTATGACTCATAATTGTCAGTGTTGTTTGGAATTCTTATTCTAACATATTTAGAATATAAATAATATTACTAAATAAATAATTTATAAAAAATGAAAATATCATATGTAATCTCATATTTTTCTTTTTATCAATGTGTATAGGTTTCACCACAGTTGCTCTCTTGCATCCATAACTGATACTTTAAAAAACTGTAAGTTAAAAAAAATAACTTCTAGTAAGTAATTGCCAAGACCATATGTAACACAGAAATATTAGCGGACCATTTCCAACTCATGTTAATATACACATTCCTTAGTATGCTAATGGGTTTGTGAAAATAGTTTTATAGTCAAATATGTTTGAGAAATAGTGACTAATACAAGTTTTTCTTTTAATGTAAGACTTTTCAATGTCTTCCATATGTTAATTTTCACTGTAGTTCTTAAGAGGTACATGGAAGTTATGGCTTTCACAAATATATGTGGCCACATAAATCTTTTTCTAGAACATCCTCAATGGGTAGGGCTCTATTTGTTAATACTGACCCAAGTGCATTTAGCCAGGTATGAGCCACTTCATATATAAATTTGAGCATCAGGTATTCTTGTGTTGTTTGTCATAGACCAGCATCACTCTAGTAACATCATTAGACTTTGTTGTATGTAAATTTATGTTGGAGAAGCTGACCAATTCCTTGTCTGAGGGGCGTGACCCCTCCAGGGCACAAAATACCTTTAAAAGATTCGTGTTTTGTTTGTTTTGTCTCTTTGTTTCCCTGGGTTCCTTGCTGGAACCTTGGCTTTTGTAAGTTCCCTTTTCTTTCCTTTATTAAAGCTGAATATTATATATTAAAGCTAGTCTGGTTAATCATAATTGCCGATCGACCATGCCTCTTCATTTGGCGTCCACCTGGGGCATTTGGGAGCCTTTAGCTCTGGATCCCTATGCCAGCCACATGGCGTTGAGCTTTTGATTGATTTAATAGTCGCCCCAGCCCTGCTCCTAAAGAGCACAGGACGCCCGCATGACTGCCTGCATCCTGGCGTTTGAGGTTGGGCAGCCGCATCTGCTTAACGAGCCCCAGTACTGCTGACTAGGTTTACCTCTCCCTTAAGTGGGGCTAGCGGCTTCCCCCCCCCCCTTGGGAGAACTCCCATCTGCGCAGCTTCTGCACTGTTGGGATTCGGTGTTGATTTTAATTCAGCAGGTTTCCTGCACGCACTTTTTTTTTTCCAGGAGCTGCTTGCGTCTCAGCTGCCTGCATGGGCACAGGCACTCGTTCTTCCTGGGCCTCTGGGGACGGAGCTCAGGCTCGAGCCATGCCCGGTCTAAGCCGCGCCCAGTACCAGGGTCCCACCGCATGCCTGCCCAGAGCCTCGGGCCACCCCCCCTTGCCAGCCACACAGATTGCAGATTGCACCTCTCAGCACAGTTCCCGCCCCCTGCCAGTCTCAGCAGAGGCCCCCACCCGCTCCTGCACCCGCCCCCAGTTCTCGGTGCTGGAGAGCAAGTTAGCAAACACGTGACTTGGCCAGAGGGCACTAACCCCTCAGGTCAGCTGAGTACGACCTTGGCCTCACCCTGGTTCCCTTTCCTGGCCACCACCTTTTACCCAGCGCCCTGCTTTTCACAGCCATAACCTCCGGTTTTGAGCATTTGTTTTAGGACCCAGTCCCTGACTTTTTCGGCCATGTGGATCCAGGTGCACCCCGCCACTTACTGGCAGGCAACGGTCATTATAGGTAAAATTTCTTTCTATTAAAAAAAAAGTCTGATCATATCACCTTTGAAGGCTTCTGCAGCCTATTTAATTATTCTTATGGCAGAGATATTACAGGATACATATGATATTCCCATAACTTGGATATTTATAAGGCTTGCATTTTTCTCTATTTGGTTTATTCCTTACATGATTTGATAATAGAGAAATGATAAAGTCCTTACAGAATGAAACCAGGATTCTTAGGGCAGAGGGTGAATGCTTAAGAGCAGAGGTTGAATGCTTAAGAAAGGGCACAACTGTTTTGAGTGACAACTTTAAGTCAGTTGAGGTATTTGCAAAAACAATTCAGACTGACACCAACCTCCTCAAGACAGAGTTTGAAGTTCTCAAGGAAGGGAATAGGGCTTTGTCTGATATGACTCTGTCAACTGAGCAAAATTTAGAAAAGGTACAGTCTAATATTAAGGAGAGATTCATTGCTGTGGAGGAGGGAACAGCTGATTTGGATCGTAAACTTTAGTCCCTGTCTGTAGGAACTGAAACATTATCAGAGAGAATTAAAACTGCTGAATGTGACAATTGGACTTGTCTAAAAGGATATGACAGATTGGCTGACAGATTGTCAATACAAGAAGGCACAATTCATGCCATGAAAATTCTATCCAAGGATGAGATATTAACTCTACTGGACAAACTTCATACTTTAGAATCCTCCATGAAGGCCTTGGAGCATAATTTTGGACAGGAGATCCAGGCCTTACAGAAGGCAATGGTAAGCAGATTTGAAAAAGATTGAGGAATTATAGACTCTGATGAACAGGAGCAAATGGTAGAAAGGCAAAATTCACTCCATCAATGAGTAAAACTCTCCGGGATAATTTCCATAAAGTTCTACCTGCCTTTCCAATAATAACATTAGAAAAGGTGACTGGTTCCAAAAACCCTAGGGTCATCAAGGAATATACATGGGAATCCATCCTTATGAATGAACTCAAAGAAATTAAACAAGCCGTTATGAATTTTGGGCTACATTCATCCTTTGTTAGAGATGTGCTCAAAACTTGGTCTATAAGCAACAAGGAAATGACCCACGATTGGGTACAATTAGTATCAGCTGTTCTAGAGAGCAGATCACAATTAAATTGGAAATGCATGTTCAGACAAGAGGCTAGACTTTTAGAACAGCAGGAAAGAGTGAAGGGAATTGAGATTTCCCTAGATCAAATTCTAGGTGAAGGACTTTTCTCCGATCCTCTAGAACAAGCTAATTATGATGAACACACCTTATCCATATGTACTAGAGCAGCTTAAATGCTTGGGACAGGGTTCAAGACCCAGGACAGAGAATAGAATCATATATTAGAGTTAAACAGGATCAGAGAGAGCCCTTTAGTGACTTTTTACAAAGACTAACTAAAGTTGTACAAATAGGGATATCTGACCCAGAAGCAAGGCGTATAATAATTGAGTCTTTGGCTTATGAGAATGCCATTGTGGAATGCAAAAAGATTTTGGGGCCTTTAAAGATCAGATCAGAGCCCTTGGATGAATGGGTCTTGCATACAATGAATGTTGATACATTTGACTATGGCACTGAAGCATGGGTAGAACAATTTCCAATGGTAAAAGAAGGCATCAAAATACCAAATGTTTTAATTGTGGCAAAATGGGACATATGAAAAGTAATTATAGACAAAGGATTTCCAGAAATAATAATAATAATGCCTCTTCCAGAAATAACAGAAATAGGAGGCCTCAACCTTCAGGTTTATGTAGGAGATGTGGAAAAGGCAGACATTGGATGAATGAATGTAGATCGACAAGACATAGACAAGGCAACCCGTTGCCATCTGGAAACGCAATGGGGGGCCTCTCTCAGGCCCCTATGGCGAATGTGGTCCAGTCATTTCCTGTTACTGCAGAGAATATGCTTTGTCAGGTAAATTAGAAAACCCCATGCCTGCTGTTAAAAGGAAAAATGGCCTGAAAGATGAGTTGCGTGTATTTTGGCAAACTTCTATAAGTGATCAAAGACCAAAGCTAAGAGTGTGTGTAAATGGCATTTTCATTACTGGCCTGCTGGGCACAGGTGCAGATGTAAGTATCATTACTCCAGAATCTTGGCATCCATATTGGCCTCTACAGGATGTAAATGTTCAGTTCCTGGGAATTGGAACCCTATCTTGAGTAAGGCAAAGCACAAGATGGGTTGAATGCATAGGGACAAAAGGACAAATAGGAAAATTAAGGCCATATGTAGCTAATATTGCAGTGAATTTATGGGGCCGTGACCTATTGCAGCAATGGAATACCTTAATTAACATTCCTGCTAAATCTAGAGCCTATATTTCTGAGGAAAATATTAAAAGATATTACAAACGGCGAAAACCAGCCATTTGGGCTGTACAAGAACAAAAAGCAATTGATGCCCCTTCAGAGATACCAACAGCCCTGCCTCTAAAATGGTTGACTGAGAAACCAATATGGACAAAGCAATGGCCTTTAGCTGAAGAAAAGTTTGCCTTCACAGTGGCCTCTTATAATCACTCTCAACCTACCAGGAGATAACAGTGGACCGTCCTCCCACAGGGCATGTTGAACTCTCCCACCCTGTGCCAATACTTTGTCAATCAACCATTACAAATAATACGCAAGCAATTTCCAAAGTCTATAATTTTTCATCACATGGACGACATCCTGTTATCTAATTCAAACATGGATACCTTAGAAAGACTGTTTGAAGAAGTAAAAATAGTTTTACCTAAATGGGGATTGCATATTGCTCCTGAAAAAATTCAGAGAGGAGATTCTGTTGATTATCTAGGTTATAAAATAGGTTTGCAAAAATTAAGACACAAAAGGCACAAATTAGGAGAGATCGACTACGGACTCTTAATGACTTTTAAAGGTTGTTATGAGACATCTCCAGCCTTTGACCGGCTGTTGGAATAACACCTGATATGATAATTCATTTAAATAAAACCTTAGATGGTGAAAAAGACTTAAACAGTCCCAGAGAATTAACAGCTGAAGCAGAAAAACAACTGACAATGGTTGAAGAAAAATTACAGGAGGCACATGAGGATAGGGTGAATCCAGAACTCAGTTGTATTCTCGTCATATTGCCTTCAAAAATTTCTCCTACAGGAATTTTAATGCAAAGAGATGATATTATTTTAGAATGGATCTTTCTACCACATAAACCAAGTAAGAAAATAAAAACTTATGTGGAAAAAGTTTCTGAATTAATTATAAAAGGCAAATTGAGACTTCGTCAACTAGCAGGCATAGACCCAGCAGAAATTATAGTGCCTTTCACTACTGATGAGATAAAAAAAATTATGGGAAGACAATGAACCATGGCAAAGAGCTTGTGCTAACTTTTTGGGAGAAATTAATAACAACTATCCAAAAAGCAAGAGGCTTAACTTTATAAAGAGAACTTCTTGGATTCTTCCGCGAATCATCCATGATGCTCCAATAACTAGAGCCCGTACATTTTATACTGATGCTAATAAATCATGGAAGGCAGGTTACAGAATAGAAGACTTCAGTAAGGTGGAACAAAGTCCTTATGATTCTGTCCAGAAGGCAGAATTATATGCCATTCTTATGGTGCTAAGGGATTTTAAAGAACTTCTTAATATAGTTGTTGACTCACAATATGTAGAAAGAGTTATCTTACATATTGAAACTGCTGAATTTATACCTGATGATACAGAATTAACCTCATTGTTTATCCAGGTACAAGACATGATCAGGAACAGGCTTTGACCTATGATTATAACACACATCTGATCCCATATGGGTCTTCCAGGTCCTCTAGCACAAGGTAATGCAGATATTGATCAATTATTGATTGGTAGTGTGCTGCAAGCTTCTGAATTTCATAAAAAACATCAGGTCAATATCAAAGACTTGAAGAAAAGAGTTTTCTATTACATGGCAACAAGCTAAGGGGATTGTAAAGAAATGCCCTACTTGCTCTTTCTATAAACAAACACCACTGCCTGCAGGGGCTAATCCAAAGGGCTCTAAAAGGAATGAAATCTGGCAGATGGATGTGTTCCATTTTGCAGAATTTGCAAATTAAAATATGTATACCATACCATTGACACTTATTCAGGTTTCCAATGGGCAACTGCTTTAAGTTCAGAAAAACTGATTCAATAATCACTCATTTATCAGAAGTTATGGCCATCATGGGTATACCTGCACAAATAAAGATGGATAATGGTCCAGCTTATGTCTCTAGGAAAATGAAACGTTTTTTTGCTTATTACAATATTAAGCATGTTACAGGTATACCATACAATCCTATGGGTCAAGCAGTCATAGATATATCAAATAGAACTATAAAGGATATGTTATACAAACAGAAAGGTGTGGAAAATACCCCCAGAAATAGATTACATAATGCTTTATTAACCTTGAATTTTCTCAAGGCTAATGAGAAGGGGACAACGGCTGCAGAAAGACATTGGATAATGGAAAAGTCTGCTGAATCAAATCAACCAGTTTATTTCAAGGATTTGCTGACCTCGCAATGGAAGCCAGGAGATGTGCTGCATTGGGGAAGGGGTTTTGCTCTTGTCTCCACAGGAGAAGAAAAATTTTGGATACCGTCAAAATCAATAAAGGTTCGGTTTGAAGAGGAGAAGCCCCTTGGAAAAGAAAAATAACAATTCATACCCAAGGATGATGATCATACTGATGGTAAGAAAAACATAGGTTGGGGACAGGGTTCCTTTCTTATCTCCACAGGAAAACACTCATCTTCAAAGAATTTAAGAGACCCTGGATATTTAAATACTGATGGATGGAAACGAGTTACAACCCACTAAGGATCAGCAATAACACTAAATAAGCTCCGTGATTATGAAAAACAATTTTTTAATGTGTCTCAATGTACATTTCATTATAAATATTGAGAGCTGGTTTTGGAGTTGGACTCTGGCCCAGTCCCTCTTCAATTCCAAGCCTGTTGATAAGAGGTATCTCAGAGTTTCTGTCTCAGGTCAGGAGCCATGTGATGGGACAGAATAATAATAATAATAATAATAATAATAATAATATACTTAATAAACTTTCTTTGCCTTCCCTCATATCTGTGTCTGTCTTTAATACACCTTTCATTGAATATGTGTGTGTTTGTCTGCATATGTCTTTGTAGATAATGTTTACCTTTTTCGTAACAAACAACAAATTTTCCTTCAGTAATCTTTGAAGCTTCCAGGATGAAGATGGGGCCCCGCAACATCAACTCCACCTGGTTACTTTGACGTCATGTTTTTAATAGCGCTAAAATTAGATCTGTTTTTTGGTACCAACTGCACAGGACACTTTTGAATGGTGCATATTTTTGACAACATTCTGGCCGGATCTCCTTAAAACATTCAGAGGCTTGTTACAATTTTCTTAGATCAAATGTCAACCTGGGTATTTTACCATCATTTGCTTTCACGGGACCCCCTGAGAAGAATGTCGCCCCCATGTCTGCTGGAAGCAATCTTAGAGGACGAAGCCCCCTCTCCCAACAGAGTTTGCCCTCAGGTTTAGGGACACTAATTGGTGGTTGGTATAGGGTCGAGGGGATGGGGGAGGTATTATATGGACTCAGGAGTATATATTTTAAAAAAAGGAGGCATTAACTGGTTTGATAGGATGATTGATATTTGTGAGTTATTGTTTTTAGAAAACTGTATTAGTGCTGATTCTTGTATATTGATATATTGAACATTGTGTGTGAGTATGCTTCTACCTCTGTTTAAAAAAAATTGTTATATTGAGATATTTACCATATTGCAATGTACATTTCTACCTCTGATATTATTTATGTAATGACATTGTTTACATTTGGAAATCATTGTCCTCATTTATTGCACAGTTATTTATTCTCTTAGTCTTCAAGTTAGATAGGTATTGAGAATTATATGTTTGTTATATTTATATTTAGGATAATCAGGTTTTTTAGATACATAGAGATTGTATTTAGTATAGATAGTATAATCTTCAACCTCTTCAAAGAGCTATAGAAAATGGCCTTTAATCTAACCTAGAGTTTTGTACTTTTGAGACACAATCTCTCCTGGCAACACTGCTCTACTCCCGAGAGAACATTGAGCACCAAAGACACTCCACTGGGAGCTTGTCTTCTTCTTGGCAGAACTGGCCTTTGTGCAAGGAAAAGCCCATACCTCGACTACTGACAAAGATACAGAATATCCATAAGTGGATAAAACAGGATTGTCTTATCTTGCCAAGACAGGGTAGGATAATTCTACTAAAGGTTCCTTGCCTTTGAAAAATGGTATGTTGGTTGTGTTAGGCCTTAGCCAAAGTTGGTTGCCTCAACATTGCAAACGAGACTTTGGGTGATTGCCCAGGTAGTCAGTTGTCTCTGTCATCTGTTGCACATTTTGGAAGTTTCTCATTTGTATTTCCTGGTTGCTTAAATAATATTACTTCCCTTCTCAGACCTTTGATGGGGTTGAAGATTAGATAATTTTAGCTACCCTCTACATTATGTAGACTCCTTGAAGTAGAATGCTTAGTAAAACTTTTTTTTTCGAGATAGGGTTTCTTCTGTAGCTTTTGGAGGCTGTCCCGGAACTAGCTCTTGTAGCCCAGGTTAGCCTCGAACTCACAGAGATCCGCCTGCCTCTGCCTCCTGAGTGCTGGGATTAAAGGTGTGTGCCACCACCACCCAGCTTAGTAAAACTTTTGTTATATGTTCCTTGTTTAATATTGTTTGCTGCTTGTAATTTTATATTTATTATCTGTTCCCATTGTATATAGTTGTATTTGGTTCTGAATCTGTCTTATTTAGACAAAAGGGGGAGATGTTGAAAAAGCTGTCCAATCCCTTGTCTGAGGGGCATGACCCCTCCGGGGCACAAAATACCTTTAAAAGATTCGTGTTTTGTTTGTTTTGTCTCTTTGTTTCCCTGGGCTCCTCGCTGGAACCTTGGCTTTTGTAAGTTCCCTTTTCTTTCCTTTATTAAAGTTGAATATTATATATTAAAGTTAGTCTGGTTAATCATAATTGCCATTCAACCACGCCCCTTCAAATTTACATGTGGACATTTGTCAAATATACATCTATGTACTCTGCACTAATTTAGTAGACAGAACTGGAGTTCTAGAATCATCATTTCTATAAGCATCATGTGAGCTTTCTTTTGTCGGGATCTAGTTTAAAATTGAGAAATCATGTAAGAAAACATGACTCATTGGGTGATAAAATTTGAATGTAACTAATCTACTTTTGAACCCCTAAGTTTAATAATATCTTATATATTGAAAGTTTATCATTATGAAAAGTTACACGTCGAAGGACAAATTCATATGGGTAAAACGTTATGTTTAAGAAAATAACATACCAGTCATTTTCGTTTTTTTGCCTTGCTTTCCCCCAGGACCTCGTACATTCTTGCCTGATGAGCTATATCCCCAGCCTGTGTATTAGTTTCCTTTAGTTCTCATGTGCAAACCCTAACTTGTTGGCTCACTGTCACCATAAAGTATGTTACTTGCACTTTTGATCAAGTGGCACAAAACTGAAAGGAATGAAAAAAATCCCTTCCCCTGACAAGCCTTCCTTTGCACTTCCTCTGGCGGTGATCATAATTCTCTGCACATAGCACGCTATTTTTTGCTGCATGCTGTTGCCCTTGCCTAAAACGTTCTTTTCTTTGTCTCTTCGTCTGGCTCATTGTTCCTTTCTGACTGTGAACATATATGGGTGGGTTGGAAAGGGCATACCATTTAGACAGCTAAACAGTGGTGATTGGAGGTGGTAAAATATGAAGAGTTGTTTGGGACAGAAATTTACTTGCTAATCTGAAACATTTACTAAAGATAGCACAACATTTCAAGGCAGTCTCATAAGGACTCAGGTGATCCATGATATAGCAGAAATACAGCAACTTAGGAAAGGATTATTATGAAAGAGGGAAGAAGTTAAAATTGGATACATTTTCTAAGAGACACTTCTTTTTAATCTTATTGAAATGTGGGTGGTGGGTAATAGTTTCCTTTCATTTGAGTTTCTTACTTACATGGGTGGGTCTCACAGTAGCATATTAGGCTTCAGTAATAGTGAGATTACTATTTACTGATTAAATGGAATTGCTCTTTCTCCAAGATAGGCATACATCTTCTGATATTAACCAAAATATTTTTAGTCATTCTGAAAGTAAAACAAAAAATGCTGGCATAATTCCATTGGCTGCTTTGTTTGCCTAAAGTAAGCAGTGTTTTTTGTTGTTTGTTTGTTTTGTCATAATGCCAAATGTTTACCCTGGTAAACCAATATTGGTAGAAGGATCATGATTATAGTGTTTGATAATAGAGATGGATGCTATTGAAGTTTTGGGGGAGGTACACCTTCTTTACCTTTTATTGTGAGACTCTCCAGAGAGGGACAGAAAATGAAAATATTACATAACTATGATTTATGAACTTTGGGATCAAAGTGTTGTAAGGCTTTGTGTGTGCAGAAGAAATAGTGGAAACAGGAAGCCAGGTTACCATAAGCACATATATAACAAGCAATTAATTGGCTACAGACATGAGGGAACCTACAGAGAACATTAGAAAATACTATTGTACATGAAATGCATTAGAGTTAATATTGTGAACAGCTGGATGGCTGGATGTTTGATAACGAAGCAAGTCATTTTAATTTGATCTAAGCTTCAGCTTTTAATTGAATTTATAAGAACATGGGGAAATTAACAGGCAGCTTCTGGCAATTCGAAAGCAGTATTTTGGCTCAGAGTCTGGGCTTCTAAGTTTGGAAAATCTGACTGTGGATAAAGATGGAACAAAGAGAAATCATACCAAGGAAAGAAAATTCATATGTCTGAATTCAAATAAATACAGATGGTCATTATTTGACAGGTAACTATTTGTTTGGATATCAGCCTATCATATAGTGACAAACAGATCAGCTCCAATTAGTAGATGATTAGTTGGATCACTCATGTCACTTTTTTTTTCGTTACAATTTCTAGACCACATAGAATCATTTTTCAAAGACCTTCAAAGTACAGCAGTGTAATGAGGCCTTAGATGGATCTTCTTGGTTAATAGACCACAGAAGTTCTTCCTACAAGAAACATAAAAGTTCATCACTTTTCTTTTCCTGTAAAGGGTACCTGGAGCAGTCACATTTATATCCCACTAACATCAATATATACTCCACATGGTCACTGTTTTGCATCCTGAGTAGAAATACTTTATCATCTTACTGCATCTTTTGGTAGCACAGGGTAAGGCAGACTAGACAACTTGGTGGTAGATGACATGAGTCCATATTCTGAAGGGTGAAGGACCTCTAGAAGAACTATAGTTTTTCTTTCCCTTACAAAGGGGATGGATCTCTTCTGCCCATTTTTCTTCTTAAAAAAGAACAGGCTCAATTGTTCTTATCCAATTCCCAAATCAAATCACATCTAGCTGAAAGTTAATTTTCTCAAGAACCATTTTGTGAGATCCTTTTCTCTAAGTAAAAAAGGTCAACGTAATAATCACCCACTTCAAGAGTTCCTTAATTTTCTTTATCTGAGTTGCCTTTTCCCTTTAGAAGTGCTCCATGGCACAATGGAAACAAATAGAATGTATTGTAAGAAAATTTTTTTATTCTTTTCCTTTAAATCTTCTTCTGACTTTTAATTGTGAAGAATGGGGTTTTCACACTTCCTGACTGTCGTGTAGTAGTTTCCTTCCAATGGACATGCTCCACCCTGAAGGGAAGCTTGGTAAGGTTCAAGAAGTTCCAAAAGCAGTCTTACTAAGATTCTGAAGTTAGACAATTTAAAAGACTAGGGAAAGGCCTACTCATAATTACCATCTTTAAACACATCTTATTTTAAACATAGGTCAACAGTATGAACTGTCAAGGACAGTAGAGCTGTCAGGAATAACCTGTTGAGGTGCAGACAAGTCATGTAGCAAGCTCTAGGGTTATAGATTTGCTTAGTTATCGTACATGGGTAAGCTTTTGGTGACACAACCACCTTAGAGTCATCCATATTCCTGTAAGTAACCTGTGCTCAAGCTACTACAAGTTACCACAATAATCATTCACTCAGATTTGAACTTTTTGGTGATATGATTGCTTCGGTATGCCACTGATTATTTGGAATAAGCAGACATTTTTTTCATATTTTCAAAAATATATATAGTGTCACAAAACAGCACCATCTACAGAAAATAGAAAACTGCCATTTACACTGTTGCTTCATAAGGGAAATTATTAGAAAACTGTACTCATCAATGTTCTTGGGTTGCCTGTATATTGTCAAGGAACATTTAGACAACTATTTATTTAGCAACTGGTAAAAAGAATGGAAATCTTATTATTTTCTAGCCTTGGTGGAGGCACAAACAGGAGCTCTGGCTGTGGTTTGTACACCTTGACTTTTTAAATTATGTATGCCATAGTTGAGGACCAATGAATCAACACATGGAGATAAATCATTTTATTTTGTTTTTAAATTTATTTTCATAAAATATTTTTTAAAATTAAAATATACCCACATCATTTTCCCCTTAACCTTTCTTTCTTCTAACCCATCCCATGCACCTGTACTTGTTCTCTCTCAAATTCATGATATACAGTTCTTTGACTGTTGTTATATATAAGCATATATTCAAAAATACATAAATGCAACCTGATCTGTTTGCTATTACTTGTAAATATATCATTTCATTTATGAAGAACCTTTAAAGTGCATTTTAAAAGGCTTTCAACTACAGACATATCTTTAAAGAACAAGGCCCAGATGTGGTAAACAACCAATTTCTTACCAAAGAGGTTATGATAAAACTAGATATAGACTTTTCAAGGGATTAGTGATGGTGTTTGCTGTTGCACATGGAAAGGTACAACACCTGTGGTTCACTGTAAAGGGCAGTAGAGTATAGAAGGGCAGTAGACTATAGAAGATAAAGAAATGCAGAGCTGGTAAGAGAAGACCTATCTGAGGGCTTGCCGGTGGCAAGCTAGGCCTTTTGTCTGTGAGGTACCTGCCCAGCAAGGAGCCCTTATCCTGTAACAGAAGACCCATTGGAGGGGTACCTGCCCAACAAGGAGCCCTTATCCTGTAACAGAAGATCCATCGGAGGGGTCCCTGGCCAACAAGTGGCCATAATCCTGTACCAGAAGAACTATCGGAGAGCATTTGAAGGAAGAGATGGGCAGCAGCAAAGGGAAGAATTCCTCCAACAATCTGAAAAACAACATGAAAACACCAGAACCTAGCAATCCTACAAGAGAAGGACTTGAACACCCTAATATAGAAGAAGTGGAAAAAATTGGCATTATGAAAGCAATAGAGTCCCTTAAACAGGGTATGAAAAACTCCCTTGAAGAAATGGATGTTCTCAAAAAGTTCAAAGAAATGAGTAAATCCGTAAATGACACCCTGGAAAACCAAGAAAAAAACAATCAAACAGGTAACAGAAACAGTTCAAGAATTGAAAACTGAAATGGAGGCAATGAAGAAAACACAAACCGAGGGCCGGCTGGATATGCAAAATCTAGGAAAACAAACAGAGACTACAGAAACAAGCATAACCAATAGAATACAAGAGATGGAAGAAAGAATCTCAGATTCTGAAGACACCATAGAGAAAATAAACACACTGATCAAAGAAAACAGCAAATCCAACAAATTCTCATCACAAAACATTCAGGAAATCTGGGACACAATAAAAAGACCAAACCTAAGATCAAGAGGGATAGAAGAAGGAGAAGAACTACAGATCGAAGGCACAGAAAATATATTTAATAAAATTATAGAAGAAAACTTTCCCAATCTAAAGAAAGATATTCCTATGATGGTTCAAGAAGCATACAGAACACTGAATAGACAAGATCAAAAAAAAAAAAATTGGCTCGCCATATAATTACCAAAACACAAAACATACAGATTAAAGAAAGAATATGAAGATCTGCAAAGGAAAAAGGTCAAGTAACTTATAAAGGTAAACGTATAAGACTTACAACGGACATCTCTATGGAAACCTTAAAAGCCAGAAGGTCCTGGATAGAGGTACTGCAGAAACTAAGAGACCATGGATGCAAGCCCAGACTACAATACCCAGCCAAGCTTTCATTCACTATCAATGGAGAAAAGAAAATATTCCAGGATAAAAACAAATTTAAACAATATGTAGCCACAAATCCAGCCCTACAGAAAGTAATAGAAGGAAATCACAACCCAAGGAATCCAACATTGCCAACACTGCATACAATAATTCAGACATCTAGAGACCCTTCACAAGCACAACTCAAAGAAGGGAAACACACAAACTCTACTACCCCCCCAAAAAAGTAAAAAATAACCGGAGTCAACAACCACTAGTCATTAATATCACTTAATATCAATGGACTCAATTCACCAATAAAAAGGCACAGACTAAGAGATTGGATACAAAAACAGGATCCAACATTCTGCTGTTTACAAGAAACACACCTAAACCACAAAGACAGACATCTTTTCAGAGTAAAGGGTTGGGAAAAGGTTTTTCAAGCAAATGGTCCTAAGAAATAAGCAGGTGTGGCCATACTAATTTCTAACAAAGTAGATTTCAAACTAAAATCAATCAGAAGAGATGGAGATGGACATTTTATACTCATAACAGGAATAATTCATCAGGATGAAGTCTCAGTCCTGAATATCTATGCCCCTAATATAAAAGCACCCACTTATGTAAAAGAAACACTCCTAGAACTCAAAGCAGTCATCAAACAACACACACTAATAGTAGGAGACTTCAACACTCCTCTCTCAGCAACGGACAGGTCAATCAGACAGAAACCTAACAGAGAAATAAGAGAATTAATGGAGGTAATGAAACAAATGGACTTAACAGACATCTATAGAACATTCCACCCAAATAGGAAAGAACATACCTTCTTCTCAGAAGCTCATGGAACCTTCTCAAAAATTGACCACATACTCGGTAACAAAGCAAATTTTCACAGATACAAAAAAATATTAGTAACCACCTGTGTCTTATCAGATCACCATGGATTAAAGCTAGATTTCAACAACAATGATACCCCCCGAAAGCCTACAAACTCATGGAAACTGAACAGTCAACTACTGAACCACACCTTTGTCAAGGAAGAAATAAAGAAAGAAATTAAAGTCTTCCTTGAATTTAATGAAAACAAAGACACAACATACTCAAACCTATGGGACACTATGAAAGCAGTGCTAAGAGGAAAGTTCATAGCACTAAGTGCCCAATTAAAGAAAACGGAGAAAGCACACATTGGAGACTTAACAGAACACCTGAAAGCTCTAGAAAAAAAGAAGCAGACTCATCCAGGAGGAGTAGAAGACTGGAAATAAACTGAAGACTGATATCAACAAAATAGAAACATAGAAAACAATCCAAAGAATCAATGAAACAAAAAGCTGGTTCTTGGAGAAAATCAACAAGTTTGACAAACTCCTATCCAAGCTATTCAAACGGCAAAGAGAGAACACATAAATTAATAATATCAGAAATGAAAACGGGGACATAACCACAGAAACAGAGGAAATGCAGAGAATCATTAGATCTTACTACAAAAGCCTGTATGACATAAAATTGGAAAATGTGAAAGAAATGGACAGTTTTTTAGATAAGTACCATATACCAAAGTTAAACCAAAATCAGGTGAACAATCTAAATAGTCCTGTTAGTTGCAAAGAATTAAAAGCTGTTATCAAAAACCTCCCTATGAAAAAAATAAAAAATAAAATAAAATAAAAGCCCAGAACCAGATGGTTACAATGCAAAATTCTACCAGAACTTCCAAGAAGACCTAATACCTATACTCCTTAATGTATTTCACAATATAGAAACAGAAGAGTCATTGTCAAATTCCTTTTATGAAGCCACAGTTACCCTGATACCTAAACCACACAAAGACTCAACGAAGAAAGAGAATTACAGGCCAATCTCACTCATGAACACTGATGCAAAAATTCTCAATAAAATACTGGCAAACCGAATCCAAGAACACATTAGAAAAAGTATCCATTATGATGAAATAGGCCTCATCCCAGAGAGGCAGGGCTGGTTCAACATACAAAAATCTATCAATGTAATCAATCATATAAATAAACTGAAGGAAAAAACCATATGATCATCTCATTAGATGCTGAAAAAGTATTTGACAATATTCAACACCCCTTTATGATAAAGGTCTTGGAGAGACTAGGGATACAAGGGTCATTCCTAAATATAATAAAAGCAATAGACAGCAAGCCTACAGCTAACAATAAATTAAATGGAGAAAACTCAAAGCCATCCCACTAAAATCAGGAACAAGACAAGGTTGTCCATTCTCTCCATACCTCTTCAAGATAGTACTTGAAGTTCTAGCAATAGCAATAAGACAGCATAAGGAGATCAAGGGGATTCGAATTGGAAAGGAAGAAGTCAAACTTTCGTTATTTGCAGATGATATGATAGTGTACATAAGCAACCCTCAAAACTCTACTAAAGAACTCCTACAGCTATAAACACCTTTAGTAATGTGGCAGGATATAAGATAAACTCCAAAAAATCAGTTGCCCTCCTATACACAAAGATAAAGAAGCAGAGAGGGAAATCAGAGAAGCATCACCTTTCATGATAGCCACAAATAGCATAAAATATCTTGGGGTAACTCTAACCAAGAAAGTGAAAGATCTATTTGACAAGAACTTAAAGTCTTTGAAGAAAGAAATTGAAGAGGATACCAGAAAATGGAAGGATCTCCCTTGATCTTAGATTGGGAGGATCAAAATAGTAGAAATGGCAATTCTACCAAAAGCAATCTATAGATTCAGAGCAATGCCCATCAAAATCCCATCAAAATTCTTCACAGACCTTAAGAGAACAATAATCAACTTTATATGGAAAAACAAGAAACCCAGGATAGCCAAAACCATCTTATACAATAAGGAACTTCTGGAGGCATTACCATCCCTGACTTCAAACTCTATTGCAGAGCTACAGTATTGAAAACAGCTTTGTATTGGCATAAAAACAGAGAAGTTGACCAATGGAATTGAATAGAAGACCCAGATATTAACTCACAAACCTATGAACACCTAATTTTCAACAAAGGAGCTAAAAGTACACAATGGAAGAAAGAAAGCGTCTTCAACAAATGGTTCTGGCATAACTAGATGTCAATCTGTAGAAGAATGAAAATAGATCCATTTCTATCACCATGCACAAAACTCAAGTCCAAATGGATTAAAGACCTCAATATCAATCTGAACATACTGAACCTGATAGAAGAGAAAGTGAGAAGTAGTCTACAACATATGGGCACAGGAGACTACTTCCTATGTATAACCCCAGCAGCACAGGCATTAAGGGCAACATTGAATAAATGGGATCTCCTGAAACTGAGAAGCTTCTGTAAAACAAAGGACATTGTCATTAAGACAAAAAGGCTACCTACTGACTGGGAGAAGATATTCACCAACCCCACAACAGACAAAGGTCAGATCTCCAAAATATATAAAGAACTCAAGAAACTAGACTTAAAAATGCTAATTAACCCAATTAAAAATGGGGCACTGAACTGAACAGAGAATTCTCAACAGAAGTTCAAATGGCCAAAAGACACTTAAGGTCATGCTCAACCTCCTTAGCAATCAGGGAAATGCAAATCAAAACAACTTTGAGATACCATCTTACACCGGTCAGAATGGTTAAAATCAAAAACACCAATGATAGCCTTTGCTGAAGAGGATGTGGAGTAAGAGGTACACTCATCCATTGCTGGTGGGAATGCAAACTTGTGCAACCACTTTGGAAATCAGTATGGCAGTTTCTCAGGAAATTTGGAATTAACTTACCCCAGGATCCAGCAATACCACTCTTGGGAAAATACCCAAGAGATGCCCTATCATACTACAAAAGCAATTGTTCAACTTTGTTCATAGCAGCATTATTTGTTATAGCCAGATCCCGGAAACAACCTAAATACCCTTCAAGGGAAAAATGGATAAAGAAAGTGTGGAATACATACACATTAGAGTACTACTCAGCGGTAAAAAACAATGACATCTTGAACTTTGCATGCAAATGGATGGAAATAGAAAACACTAGTCTGAGTGAGGTAACCCAGACCCCAAAAGATGAGTTTGGTATGTACTCACTCATAAGTGGATTCTATACATAAATAAAGGTCAATGAGCCTATAATTCCTGATACTAGAAAAGCTCAATAAGAAGGTGAATCCAAAGAAAAACATATAGTTATCCTCCTGGTTATTGGAAGTAGACTAGATTGCCAGGCAAAAATTGGGATCTTGGGGTGGGGTTGGGGTGGTGGTAAGGGGTGATGGGGAGATGTGGAGAAAAAAGTGAGGAGGGGAGGATGGGGATACCCTGGGGGAATGATATGGTTGGGATGGAGGAAGGGTGGATAGGGGTGCAGGGAAGAAGATATCTTAATTAAGGGAGCCATTTTAGGTTTAGCAAGGGACTTTACAGGTGTTCAAAGGTATCCATGGAGATGTCTCCAGCAATTTTCTTGGGCAGCTGAGGTGAGGGAGCCTGAAATGGCCCTTTTCTATATCCATACTTGCATATCACCATAGAAGCTTCATCTGGCGATGGATGGAGATAGAGACAGAGACCCACACTGGAGCACAGTACTGAGCTTCCAAAGCCCAAATGAAGAGCTGAAGGAGGGAGAACATGAGCAAGGAAGTCAGGACTGCGAGGAGTGTGCCCACCCACTGAGACGGTGTGGCTGGTCTAATGGGAGCTCACCAAGGCTAGCTCGAGTGGGACTGAAAAAGCATGGGATCAAACTGGACTCTCTGAACATGGCGGACAATGAGGGCTGACTGAGAAACTGAGGACAATGGCACTGGGTTTTGATCTTACTGCATGTACTGGCTTTGGGGGAGCCTAGTCTGTTTAGATGCGCACCTTCCTGGACCTGGACTTCCCGCAGGGCAGAGAACCCTGACTGCTCCTTGGACTGGAGAGAGAGGGGGAGGGGAGTAGAAGAAGGGCGAGGGAAATTTTTAATAAAAAAAAGAAAAGAAATGCAGAGCTTCTAGGCCATAGCCTGTTTCCAGTGGTCTCTGGATGATTGATTCACACTCTATGTTACGTTTTGAATCTCATCACAGGCCGGCTTTTCTATTACTAGACTTTTACCTCTTTCCTCTGCCTATCCTGTACTCTTTGGAAACTTCCACCTCAGTGAATATATAGATTAAATAAAATAAAACCAGAAATGAATTTTTGGAAGAAAAATAACTAGATAGAATGAGAAACAAAAACTATAGCTATGGTATAGTAATTGTCAGGCTGTGAATAAGCACTATCATGTACTCCAGTAGAATTGTTTTATTATGAAAGTGGCTCTCTCCAAAAAATTGTTTAACAACTGTATTTACTTCTGTCTGCAACCCTCAATTGAACTGACTAATTGGAAATTCTTCATAAATATTGACTGCTCTTCACTGTGCCTATAGAAGATATTGGTCAGATGGTATTGAGACTCTATGGAAAATACAGTTTCAATCTATGTAATCAGTTACTGAATGTTGTAGAAAAAGTTTCTTGAGAATCAATGCAGTGAACATGATAGATTAAACACTTCTGAAACTCTTCATTGGCGACTTTGCTCTTCTGGACACTTCTTACAATTCATTGAAAATAGAAAATAATCTCATGGGAATATAGCATGGGATTCTTGAGGAGAATGATATTGACTGTAGCTTCATCCTCAGTACATGTATTGATCTTCTCTGAAGTGCATTATTAATGAAATGTCCTTTAAACGTAGAGGTTATCTAACTAAAAGTTTATTTGTAGCTTAGCAGTGTAAAATGTTCCTTTTAAGGACTGAGTTTTTTCCTTAACATTTGTCAACGTTTTCTAAGACTTTGACTGATTCCCATGACTCAAGTGTAGGTACATAAAAGACTGAGACTGTAGTTCACTCATTGTTTTGTTTTGTTTCGTTTCTCTGTGTAACAACCCTGACTGTCCTGGAACTAGCTCTTGTAGACCAGGCTGGCCTCAAACTCACAAAGATTCACCTGCCTCTGCCTCCCGAGTGCTGGGACTAAAGGCGTGCACCACCACCACCCGGCTCATTTATCTGTTGAATTCACCAAAGTCTGTTTATGGTGATCTTCCCATATTAGTTACTGGGTAAATATTGTTTGAATGAATAACCTGGTGACTTATTTCTTCATTTGTCTTTCTTCCCTTTTTCCTCTCTTTCTTTCCCTCCTTCTCTCCCTTCCTTTGCCCTTCTTTAAGTCAGGGCACAAGGGCTTTCAATCTTTGTTACTTTCACTGTGAAAGAGTTCTTCTAATGTCTGACATCTTTTTTCTCAATTTCTATAGTCCGTTGATATAATTATATATAAAATAATGTGTATATGATTTTTAAAAGAAGTATTTTTATTATAAGTTTTTAATTGTGTGGGGGGAAGGGAGGTATGCACAGAAGTGCGGGTGTCTGCTGAGGCCAAAAGAGAGTTTCAGATTCCCTGGAGTTGAACTTATAGATGCTTGTGAACCACCTCATGTAAGAACTGAATACTTTAACTGTTGAGTTATTTCTCTAGCCCTGATATGTATATAATTTTAACACTTTTCTTCTGGGAGTTTTGTTCCATGTCTTTTATTATGCTTGTATTTTATTATAAAACAGAAAATTCTAGATTACTAAGACATCCTTCAATGTCTTCTGTCCTTTTCCAATGTGGTCATTTAAATAACATTAAATATTTACATATATTTCTTTTTGGTAATTGATTTTAAACATTGTAATAGTCTATAATGTGTTGTATATAGAAATTGTTGATTGAGCAGAAAGTGAATATGACTTATGATAGAAAGTATTTTTTTACTATTTCATTTTTGTTTTTTTTTTGTTTTTTTTTTTTTTGGCCAGGTAATATTTTATTGACAACCAAGGATACAGCCGTAAGAGAGAGGATCACACGGGACTGCAAGCTAAAACACAACAGCCAGTAATGGTCATTTGGACCAGGAGCACTGCACCCTGGGGTCCTCACATTCTCCCACCATTAGACACACAAGACTGGGCATCCAAGGAAGGGGGCAGAAGTTCTGGTGTCCCAGAGTGTCAGAGGATATGTGATGCTTCATTATGAGTGACAGGGCAAGGAGGTAAAATGGAACCGAGGTTCACCATTGCCCAAGACCACCTCCTCCTCTAAGAGCCAACACCAGGTGGAGGACTGAACCACCTAGGATATTGTAATCAGCTGCTGTCTTCTCATTATTCATTCGTTTGCCACTGTAGATGAGCCTCTGCTGTTGTGGGGGGATGCCCTCTTTCTCTTCCACACGCTCCTTGATTCACCCCACCTTGTCTGTGGGTTCAATGTCGATCTCAATCTCCTTTCCAGTCAGTGTCTTCACTTTAATTAGCATCTTCTTCCCAGGTTGGGGCTGGAGGCGGCTATAGTCCTGCTTCTCCTGCTGTGGTCACCGCTGCCACTTCCCAGCACTCCACTGCTCTTACTATTTCTTTAAACACCATGAAGACAGATTATTGTAGGCATCTTGACTCCATATAACAGTTCTTGAAACATAACAGATGATAAATAAACGTTTTAGAAGGAACAAATATAAATTGAAGAAATACATTTAATCAAGCCTCATAACAATGACAAAATACCTAAGAAAATAACTTAGGATTTCTTTCTTGGTGCTCATAGTTCCAGATATTTATGTCTACAGTCATTACTTAGCACAATTAATCCTGTTCTCTGCATGAAGCAGGAAGAAAAGAAAAGAGACAAGAATCTAGGTATAACCATCAAAGGCACACACCCAGTGAGCTATATCTTGAACCTAGCACTAACCTCTGAAAGCTTCCACTGCCCCTCCGAAAAGTGCTACTAGCTGGGAGACAGGTGTTTGGCACATGAGCCTATGGGCTAAAGTTCATATTCAAGCTGCAGCAATAAATTTCTACCTGTTCCTCCAACCTAGCAAGTAATTTTCCACCTCAGAGTATTTGCTAGTTGCGCTTAATACCCTCTGCTCTCAGTGCTTTAGCTATCCATGTAATTGATCTTATCATTTCATTCAGACCTGTGTTGAAACATTACCCATTTAAGTACAATTCACTTCTAAAGTCTGTTAAAGCCACCTATCAAGTCCCCCACCTCAACAGGTCTTACCGTGCCTTACATTTTCTTCATGACCCACATTACTCAATAGCATGCTTTTGATGATGTCTTGCTTCCCTCCCTTTATGATGCTTTCACAATAGAATAATGAGGTCTAGACATTCTGAGACTATATCAGTCGAAGGTCTCATCAGGAAACAAAAGTTATATCTATAAAATAAAAATACATTAAAGGAGGACTATTTACATAAGTTTATGCAATATGAAGTGAAGAAAGAAGGCATATGAAAGTAGACCGGAAAGTACAAGAGAAGGAAAGAAATGTATTACAGCTAAATGAGAATTAGAGCAAGGAAGGAGACCTGGCCCATAAAAAAGATAATATCTTAGAGAAACACATATAGGCCCAAGGCATTGGAAGTTAGGAGCAACAGTAGAAAAAATTACTACTTCTTCCTTCTTCTTTTATATCTACATTCAAAACATGTACCTTATTGTTAAGGGGGTGTTTTACCAGAGAAGATCTCTGGCAAGGAGCCAAGGTGAACAATTTCTTTGAGAGCAATTTTTTTTTTTTTTTTTTTTTTTTTTTTTTTTTTTTTTTTTTTTTTTTTTTTTTTTTGGCAGGGGGGCAGCTTAGAAGATTCTGCTTTGTAGGAAGAAGTATCTCACTGGGGGTTGGGCTTTGGAAGTTTAAAGGCCTTGCCTTACTCCCAATTTTACTCTCTGCTTAGCACATTTTGTTCAAGGTGTGAGCTCTCCATTTCCTGCTCCAGCAGCCTTGCTGGCTGCCTGTTGCTATGCTTTGTTAGTGATGATCTCTTATCTCTCAGGAATCATAAGTTCAAATAACTATAACCTCATTATAAGTTGGCTTTTTCAGTTTCTTATCACAGCACTAGAAATGTAACTAATATACAGACCAATAAATATTTCAAGAGACTAATAAATGGAATTGAGGGTTTGGAGCAAAGGAATGGTGACATGGTGCTGCTCCAAAATGCTATCATAAAGGAGGATACCAGGTCTTATTTGGGGGCATGACAGTTGTCATATTTGGATAAATTAATAGATAGCTACAGTTGCTAGATGAAGATTCTACGGTGATATTTAAGATAATCATCAGTCTGGCTACAGGGCAAGTCAAGATTGGGCCCCCTCTCTTCTATTTTTTAGGATCTTAGGTAGGGTCATCTTTGTGGATTCCTGGGAATTTCTCGAGAGCCAGATTTCTGCTAACCCTATAATGGCTCCCTCAATCACAATATCTTTCCTTGCTTTCATTTCTGTCCTTTCTCCATCTCAACTATTCCATTCCCTCAAGTTCTCCTCAACCCTTCCCTTGTCCCCTCCTTTTTCCCTTCTACCCTCCCTTGCCCCCCTCCCCCATGCACCCAGTTATATCTGGTGATCATGTCTGTTTCCAATTTCCTGGTGGGTCTATATATGTTTTTGTTTGAGTTCACCTTATTACTTAGCTTCTCTAGGATTATGAACTATAGGTTCAAAGTCCTTTGTTTATAGCTAGTATCAGATTATGAATAAGTACATACCGTATTCATTTTTGGGGGTCTGGGTTACCTCACTCGGGATAGTGTTTTCTAATTCCATCCTTTTGCATGCAAAATTCAAGGTATCATTGTTTTTTACCACTGAGTAGTACTTTAATGTGTAAATGTGCTACATTTTCTTCATCCATTCTTCACTTGAAGGTCATCTATGTTGTTTCCAGCCTCTGGCTGTTACAAATAATGCTGCTATGAACATAGTTGAACAAATGCTTTTGTAGTATGATTGAGTATATTTTGGGTATATACCCAAAAGCGGTATTGCTGGATCCTGAGGTAGGTTGACCCCCAATTTTCAGAGAAACCGCCATACTGATTTCCAAAGTGGTTATTCAAGTTTCTATCCCCACCAGCAATGGATGAGTGTTCCCTTTACTCCACATCCTCTCCAACATAAGCTGTAATTATTGTTTTTTGTTCTTAGCCATTCTGACAGGTCTAAGATGGTATCTCAGAATTGTTGTGATTTGCATTTTCCTGATTGCTAAGTAAGTTGAGCATTTCTTTAAGAATCTTTTGACAGTTTGAGATCCTTCTGTTGAGAATTTTCTGTTTAGTTCCATACCCCATTTTTCAATTGGGTTATTTAGAATTTTAATGTCTAATTTCTTGAGTTCTTTATATATTTTGGAGATCAGTCCCTTTTCTGATGTGAGGTTGGTGAGGATTTTTTCCCATTCAGTAGGCCGACTTTTTGTCTTATTGACTATGTCCTTTGCTTTACAGAAGCTTCTCAGATTTAGGGGGTCCCATTTATTTATTGTTGCTCTTATTGTCTGTGCTACTAGGGTTATATTTAGGAAGTGGTCTCCTGTGCTCATTCACTGAAGACTACTTCCCACTTTCTCTTCTATCAGGTTCAGTGTGGGCAGATTTATATTGAGGTCTTTAATCCATTTAGACTTAAGTTTTGTGCACGATGACAGATATGGATCTATTTTCATTCTTCTACAGGTTGACATCCAGTTATGTCACCACCATTGTTGAAGATGTTTCCTTTTTTCCTTTGTATAATTTTAGCTTCTTTGTCAAAATTCAGGTGTTCATAGGTGTGTGGATTAATATCCGGGTCTTTGATTTGATTCCATTGGTCAACCTCTCTGTTTTTATGCTAATACCAAGCTGTTTTCATTATTGCAGCTCTGTAATAGAGCTTGAAGTCAAGGATGACGATGCCTCCGGAAGTTCCTTTATTGTACAGAATTGTTTTTGGCTATCCTGGGCTATCCTTTTTTTTGTTTTTCTATATGAAGTTGATTATTGGTCTTTCAAGATCTGTGAAAAATTGTGTTGAGATTTTGATAGGAATTTCATTGAATCTATAGATTGCTTTTGGTAGGATTGCCATTTTTACTATGTTGATCCTTCCTGAGAGCATGGGAGATCTTTCCATTTTCTGGTATCTTCTTCAATTTCTTTCTTCAAAGACTTAAAGTTCTTGTCAAATGGGTCTTTCACTTCTTTGGTTAGTGTTACCCCAAGATATTTTATGTTATTTGTGGCTATTGTGAAAGGTGATGTTACTCTAATTTCCCTCTCAGCTTATTTATCATTTGTGTATACTGATTTTTTTTAGTTGATCCTGTATCTTGCCACATCACTGAAGGTATTTATCAGCTGTAAGAATTCTCTGGTAGAGTTTTTGGGGTCACTTATATACACTATCATATCATCTGCAAATAATGAAAGTTTGACTTCTTCCTTTCCAATTTGAATCCCTTGGTCTCCTTTTGTTGTCTTATTGCCAGTACTAAAACTGTAAGGCCTATTTTGAAGAGATATGGAGAAAGTGGACAGCCTTGTCTTGTTTCTGAATTAGTGGAATCGCTTTGACTTTCTCTCCATTTAATTTGATGTTGTTTGTTGCCTTGCTGTATATTGCTTTTGTTATATTTAGAGATGTTTCGTGTATTCCTGATTTCTCCACGACCTTCATTAAGAAGAGGTGTTGGATTTTGTCAAATGCTTTTTAAGCATCTAATGAAATGATCATACAGTTTTTTCTTTCAGTTTATTTATATAATGGACATTGATAGATTTTCATATATTGAACGAGCCCTGTATCTCTGGGATGAAGCTAACTTGATCATGGTGGATGATTTTTTATGATGTGTTCTTGGATTCATTTGTCAGTATTTTATTGAGTATTTTTGTATCCATGTTCATTAGTGAGATTGGTCTGCAATTCTCATTCTTGGATGATTCTTGTGTAATCTTGGTATCAGGGTAATTATAGCCTCATAAAACGAGTTTGGCAATAACCCTTCTGTTTCTATTATGGGGAACACTTTGAGGAGTATAGATATTAGCTTGTCTTGGAAGTTTTGGTAGAATTTTGCACTAAAATCATATGGCCCTGGGCTTTTTTTGGTTGGGAGGTTTTTGATGACAGCTTCTATTTCCTTGCAGTTTATATGTCTATTTAAATTATTCAGCTGGTCTTGATTTAATTTTGGTATATGGTATCTATCAAAAAATTATCCAATTTTTTATATTTTCCAATTTTGTGGAGTACAGGTTTTTGTAGTTTGACCTAATGATTCTCTGAATTTCCTCCGTGTTTGTTGTTATGTCCTCCTTTTCATTTGTTTTTGTTAATTTAGATATTCTCTCTCTGCCTTTTGATTAGTTTGGATAAGTGTTTGTCAATCTTGTTGATTTTCTCAAAGAACCAGCTCTTTGTTTCATTGATTCTTTGTATGGTTATTTGTGTTTCTATTTTGTTGATTTCAGTCCTCAATTTGATGATTTCCTGTCTTCTACTCCTCCTGGGTGAGTTTGCTTCTTTTTGTTCTAGAGCTTTCAGGTGGGCTGTTAAGTCTCTAAGCTTTCTTCATTTTCTTTTTTTCTGTTTTTCTTTTTTATTATTAAAAATTTCTGCCTCCTCCCCACCTCCCGTTTCCCTCCCCGCTCCCACTGCCCTCCCCCTCCCTCTTCAGCCCAAAGAGCAGTCAGGGTTCCCTGCCTTCTGGGAAGTCCAAGGTCCTCCAACCTCCATCCAGGTCCAGGAAGGTGCACATCTAAACAGACTAGGCTCCCCCAAAGCCAGTACAGGCAGTAAGATCAAAACCCAGTGCCATTGTCCTTGGCTTCTCAGTCAGCCCTCATTGTCTGCCACGTTCAGAGAAAAAACAGATACTACCTCGGAGTAGTCAAGCTGGCCTTGGTGAGCTCCCATTAGATCAGCCCCACCGTCTCAGTGGGTCAGCACATCCCTCATAGTCCTGACTTCCTTGCTCATGTTCTCCCTCCTTCTGCTCCTCATTTGGGCCTTGGGAGCTCAGTCCAATATGGGTCTCTGTCTCTATCTCCATCCATCTCCAGATGAAGCTTCTATGGTGATATGCAAGATATTCATCAGTATGGCTATAGGAAAGGGACATTTCAGGCTCCCTCTCCTCAGCTGCCCAAGGAACTAGCTGGGGACATCTCTATGGATACCTGCGAACCCCTCTAGAGTCAAGTCTCTTGGGCACATAGTGCTTTGAACTTTCCTCTTAGCACTGTTTTCATGGTGTCCCATAGATTTGGATATGTTGTGCCTTAATTTTCATTGAATTTAAGAAAGTCTTTAACTTTTTTTATTTCTTCCTTGATCCTGAGTTGGTTTAGTAGTTCACTGTTCAATTTCCATGAGTTTGTAGGCTGTCTGAGATTGGTATTGTTGTTAAATTCTAACTTTAATCCATGGTAATCTGATAAGACACAGGAGGCTACTCCCTTTTTTCTTTTCTTTTCGGATTTGTGGAGGTTTGTTTTGTTAAAGACTATGTGACCAATTTTACAAGAGGTTCCACGAGGTGCTGAGAAGAAGGTATGTTCTTTTGTGTTTGGGTGGAATGTTCTATAAATGTCTGTTAAGTCCATTCAATTCATGACATCTGTTAGTTCTCTTATTTCTCTGTTAAGTTTCTGTCTTGTTGACCTGTCCATTGGGAGAGTGGAATGTTGAAGTCTCCTACTATTAGTGTGTGGGGTTTGATGTGCAATTTAAGTTTTAGTAATGTTTCTTTTACATATGTAGGTGCTCTTGTAATGGGGGCATGGATGTTCAGGATTGAGACTACATCTTGATGAATTTTTCCTGTTATGACTATAAAGTGTCCTTCTTGATCTCTCCTGACTGATTTTAGTTTGAAATCATTTTTTTTAAAGATTAGGATATCTACACCTGCTTGTTTCTTACTTAGGTCCATTTTTTTTTTTTTTTTGGTTTTTCGAGACAGGGTTTCTCTGTAGCTTTGGAGCCTGTCCTGGATCTAGCTCTTGTAGACCAGGCTGGTCTCGAACTCACAGAGATCTGCCTGCCTCTGCCTCCCGAGTGCTGGGATTAAAGGCGTGCGCCACCGCCGCCCGGCTACTTAGGTCCATTTGATTAGAAAACTACTCTGAGGTAGTATCTGTTTTTTAGGGTGAGGTGTGTTTCTTGTAAACAGCAGAAGGCTGGATCCTGTTTTTGTATCCATTCTCTTAGCCTGTGTCTTTTTATAGTTGAATTGAGTCCATTGATATTAAGCAATATTATTGACCAGTGGTTGTTAATTCTGGTTATTTTTAGGTGGTAGCGTTTGTGTGTTTCCCTTTTTTGGGTTATGCTGGTGGGGGGTTATCAGATGTCTATGTTATGGTGGGTACAGTTAACTTCCTTGGGTTGAGGTTTTCCTTCTAGTACTTTCTGTAAGGCTGGGTTTATGGATACCTATTATTTTTTAATCTCTATTCTTTATTTTACAAGATCACTGCTGGTGAGAGTGTTTGTGGTGGTTATATTGTGCTTAGGGAACTATTTCTATTTTATATTAATCAGCATAAACTGTTTTCCATAACCTAGATCTTTAAATATTTTTTTTTGCATTACCCATTCTTTTTTTTTTGGATAAAACATTTTTTTATTAAAAATTTCCATCTCCTCCCCTCTTCCTCCTCCCCTTCCGTCCCCTCTACTCCACCCATACCCCCACTCCCTCCCTCTTTGGGCCAAAAAGCAATCAGGATTCCCTACTCTATGTTAAGTCCAAGATCCTCCCAGCTCCCCCCAGGTCCAGGAAGGTGATCAACCAAGCTGACAAGGCCCACACAGAGCCCATCCATGCCATAGAATCCAAGCCCATCGCCATTGTCCTTGGATTCTCAGTCAGCCTCCACCATTGGCCACATTCAGAGAGTCCTGTTTGGTCGCATGTTCCATCAGTCCCATTCCAACTGGAGTTAGTGATCTCTCGTTACTTCTGTCCCACCGTCTCCTTGGGTGAACGCACCCTCCACGGTACTGACTTTCTTGCTCATGTTCTCCCTCCTTCTGCTCCTCATCAGGACCTTGGGAGCTCAGTCCGGTGCTCCACTATGGGGCTCTGTCATTTTCTCCATCCATCGCCAGGTCGAGGTTCTTCTTATTATCTTCTCAAGGATCCCGAATTATAGGCTCAATGTCCTTTAATTATGGCTAGAAACTGATTATGAGTGAGTACATCCCATGTTCATCTTTTTGGGTCTGGGTGACCTCACTCAGAATAGTGTTTTCTATTTCCATCCATTTGCATGCAAAATTCAAGATGTCATTGTTTTTTACTGCTGAGTAGTATTCTAACATGTATATATTCCATAGTTTCTTCATCCATTCTTCCACTGAAGTGCATCTAAGTTGTTTCCAGGATATGGCTATTACAAATAATGCTGCTATGAACACAGTTGAGCAGATGCTTTTGTAGTATGATTGGGCATCTCTTGGGTAAATTCCCAAGAGTAGAATTGCTGGGTCCTGGGGTAGGTTGATCCCGAATTTCCTGAAAAACTGCCACACTGCTTTCCAAAGTGGTTGCACAAGTGTGCATTCCCACCAGCAATGGATGAGTGTACCCCTTACCCCACAACATCTCCAGCACAGGCTATCATTGGTGTTTTTGATTTTAGCCAATCTGACAGGTGTAAGATGGTATCTCAAAATTGTTTTGATTTGCATTTCCCTGATAGCTAAGGAGGTTGAGCATGACCTTAAGTGTCATTTGGCCATTTGAACTTCTTCTGTTGAGAATTCTCTGTTCAGTTCAGAGCCCCATTTTTTAATTGGGTTAATTAGCAATTTTAAGTCTAGTCCCTTGAGTTCCTTATATATTTTAGAGATCAGACCTTTGTCAGTTGCAGGGTTGGTGAAGATCTTTTCCCAGTCAGTAGGCTGCCTTTGTGTCTTAGTGACAGTGTCCTTTGCTTTACAGAAGCTGCTCAGGTCCCATTTATTCAATGTTGCCCTTAATGTCTGTGCTGCTGGGGTTATACATAGGAAACGGTCTCCTGTGCCCATTTGTTCTAGAGTACTTCCCACTTTCTCCTCTATCAAGCTCAGTGTGTTCAGATTAGTATTGAAGTCTTTAATCCATTTGGACTTGAGTTTTGTGCATGGTGATAGATATGGATATACTTTCATTCTTCTATAGGTTGACATCTAGTTATGCCAGCACCATTTGTTGAAGATGCCCTCTTTCTTCCATTGTATACTTTTAGCTCCTTTATCAAAAATCAGGTGTTCATAGGTTTGTCAGTTAAGATCCAGGACTTCTATACGATTCCATTGGTCGACTTCTCTGTTTTTATGCCAATACCAAGCTGTTTTCAATACTGTAGCTCTGTAATAGAGTCTGAAGTCAGGGATGGTAATGCCTCCAGAAGTATCTTTATTGCATAAGATGGTTTTGGCTATCCTGGGTTTCTTGTTTTTCCATATAAAGTTGATTATTGTCCTCTCAATATCTGTGAAAAATTTTGATGGGACCTTGATGGGGATTGCATTGAATCTATAGATTGCTTTTAGTAGAATTGCCATTTCTACTATGTTGATCCTCCCAATCCAAGAGCAAGGGAGATCCTTCCATTTTCTGGTATCCTCATCAATTTCTTTCTTCAAAGACTTAAAGTTCTTGTCAAATAAATCCTTCACTTCCTTGGTTAGAGTTACTCCAAGATATTTTATGCTATTTGTGGCTATTGTGAAAGGTGATACTTCTCTGATTTCCCTCTCTGCTTCTTTATCCTTTGTATATAGGAGGGCAACTGATTTTTTGGAGTTGATCTTGTATGCTGCCACGTTACTAAAGGAGTTTATCAGCTGTAGGAGTTCTTTGGTGGAGTTTTGGGGTCGCTTATGTACACTATCATATCATCTGCAAATAACGAAAGTTTAACTTCTTCTTTTCCAGATCGAATCCCCTTGATTCCCTTAAGTTATCTTATTGCTATTGCTAGAACTTCAAGCACTATATTGAAGAGATAAGGAGAGAGTAGACAGCCTTGTCGTGTTCCTGAATTTAGTGGGATGGCCTTGAGTTTCTCTCCATTTAATTTGATATTAGCTGTTGGCTTGCTGTTTATTGCTTTTATTATATTTAGGAATGACCCTTGTATCCCTAATCTCTCCAAGACCTTTCTCATAAAGGGGTGTTGAATTTTTTCAAATGCTTTTTCAGCATCTAATGAGATGATCATATGGTTTTTTTCTTCAGTTTATTTATATGATTGATTACATTGATAGATTTTTGTATGTTGATCCATCCCTGCATGTCTGGGATGAAGCCTACTTGATCGTAGTGGATAATTTTTCTAATGTGGTCTTTGATTCGGTTTGCCAGTATTTTATTGAGAATTTTTGCGTCAATGTTCATGAGTTAGATTGGCCTGTAATCAAAAACCTCCCTACCAAAAAGAGCCCAGGACCAGATGGTTTCAATGCGGAATTCTACCAGAACTTCCAAGAAGACCTAATACCTATACTCCTTAAGGTATTTCATAATATTGAAACAGAAGAGTCATTGCCAAATTCCTTTTATGAAGCTATAGTTACCCTGATACCTAAACCACACAAAGATACCTATTATTTAAATCTGTTTTTGTCATGGAGTATCTTGTTTTCTCCATCGATGGTGAATGAAAGATTTGCTGGGTGTAGTAGTCTGGGCTTGCATCTGTGGTCTCTTAGTGTCTGCAGCACATCTATCCAGGACCTTCTGGCCTTTATGTTTTCCATTTAGACGTCGGGTGTAATTTTGATAGGTTTACCTTTACATGTTACTTGACCTTTTAATCTTGCAGCTCTTAATATTCATTTTTTATTCTCTGTGTGTTGTGTTTTGATTATTAAATGGTGAGGAGATTTTTTTTGATCCAGTCTATTTGGTGTTCTGTAAGCTTTTTGTACCTTCATAGGGATATCCTTCTTGAGATTGGGAAAGTTTTCTTCTATGATTTTGTTGAATATATTTTCTGTGCCTTTGAGCAGGAGTACTTTTCCCTCTTCTACCCCTATTGTTGTTAGGTTTGGTCTTTTCATGGTGTCCCAGATTTCCTGGATGTTTTGTGTTAAGAATTTGTTGGATTTAATGTTTTCTTTAACCAATGAGTCTATTTCCTCTATTGCATCTTCAGTTCCTGACATTCTTTCTTGTATCTCTTATATTCTGTTGGTTATACTTGTCTCTGTAGTTCCTTTTCATTTATCCAGATTTTCCATATCCAGAATTCCCTCGGTTTGTGTTTTCTTTATTACCTCTATTTCAGTCTTCAAGTCTTGAACTGTTTCCTTCTCCTGTTTGATTTTTTTCTTGGTTTTCTTGTCTTCCTTTGAGGTATTAATTAATTTCTTCCAATTTTTTGTTTGTCTTCTTTTCTATTTCTTTAAGGGAGTTTTTCATTTCCTCTTTAATGGACTCCAGCATTTTCATATAGTTATATTTAAAGTTGTTTTCTTCTACTTCTTCTGGATTAGGATGATAGAGTCTTCCTGTCATTTGACCACTGGGTTCTAATGTTACGTGTTGGTTTTTAGATTGTTGGAGGAATTCTTGCATTGGCACCTACCCATTTCTTTCTTCAAATGAGGCCGACAGTGTTTTTACATATTGGTCCAGTCCTTGCTGTTGCTGTCTGAGTATTTGGGAGTTTTTCTTGGTCTGCTCTGTACTGTTAATGTCTGCCTCAGAATGCCTCTGAAGTCTCTATATGCCTGTTTTCTTGGTGCTCTCTCTTAATCCCCTCAGTGTTGTAGGAAGCTCTTGGTCCCTTCAGTATTATATTAAGCTCTCAGCTCTAAGGCAGGATGTTGTTGTTCTTTTTGTGCAGTTGCTGTTTACTGAGGAGTCGGAGGGAGACCTGGGACACGAGTCACATGTGTTAAGACTGTTTATTAGGAAAGGGGGTGTTCAACAGTGAGGGGGGAAGGGGGAAAAGGAAAAGAGAAAGAACATGGCGGGGTTTTTACTTTTAAAGGGGGCTTGCACAGGCGCTATTGCATGTTGCAGTGTTCCTGGGAAATGTAGTTTTCCGGTCCAGCAGGGTGAAACTGTGATCTGCACTTGCTCACAGGGGCCTTCCACACACAGAAGCCTTCTGGGAGACGTAGTTCTTGCCTCTGTTCCTGCAGTTCCTAGTGAGAATCACATTTCCACCCTTTTTGGTTTATTAAAAAAATTTGGGGGGGGGGGCTGAGGGTCTTAGTGAGTAGGGAATGGGGTCATAGCCCGGTCTCTCATAACTGCTTCTTGCTGATTTTGTGGGCATCAAGGGATTTTCCGGGGGTGTTCGATGTGTCCTGATGATCGTGTCCTGTTCGCTGGTGTCCTGGGATTGCTGATTGAAACTGCATCCATCCGTGTCTTGAGGAACTGGGTCATCATCGAAAGGTGCTGGAAAACAAGAGTCACATTAGGAGAGGGAAAAAATTAAGGGGGAGATATGAAGTGGGGACTTCAGGGTTTGAGGTAGTGGGGAACTTTAAGGTTTTTTGAGGCCAAGAATGATAAAAATTAAATTATACTTATTCTGCTTGAGTACTTATTTTGTTAGTGTCCAGTCTGTCCAAGTGGGTTAAGCTGGCTCCCTGGAGCTTAAAGAAAATGCCTTAAAAAGAAATAAGTTTCTAACCATATTTTGGATGTTACCTCAACATTTAGGAGACACTGCTGCAGTCAGTAGCACCTGTTATGTCAAGGAACTTTGTTAAGATTTGCTTACCACCTGAACCTCTTGGCTCCGTGTGTGATGATGATTCCTGTAACAACAACTTAGTGGTTATTTGGAAATTTAAGCATGACATTAGAAGTATTTGGAGAGGTCATACATAGGAAAAAGAGGAGAGACAGTGTGCGTTAGTATAAGGGAGTTAAGTGAAGATTGGACCACTATTTTCCTTGGACTGGAGTAAGGGGAGCTGAAGTTGGTATCCTCTGGAATTTAAGAGAGCAAGGTCCTGTCTGAGTTACCGTGAATGAGGAATTCTCTTGAGCTGGAGGAGTAAACGGTTTAAGGTGTGACAAGTGAATCCAGTAAGAAAGTCCTTCGAGCTTGGCAGCTGTGGGAGTTAAAAGAATTACTCTGAGGGGATCCTGCCATTTAGGAGAAAGGGGTGAGGGGCGTTGACCTAGGGGAGAGAATAGTACCTGGTCTCCGATCTTGATTGGTGGTGGACATGAATTAGTACATGGTTGAGGTAATGAGTGATCAGTAAAACCCCACATTAGCGAGCATAATTGGGTTAGTAATGGCATGAGCAGGTGATCAGGAAGGGGGAGGTTTTAGGTGGGAGACTGGAGGTTAGAACTGGCCTCCCATACATGAGTTCTAAGTGTGAGATGAAAAGGGGACTTTTTGGGAGGGCCCTGAGTCTGAGAAGGGCCAAAGGTAAGAGCTTTACCCAGTCGAGATGAAGTTCCTGTGACATCTTAAGAAGGGTATCTTTCAAAGAGTGGTTGGTGAGCTCTACCTTACCTGAAGACTGAGGATAGTACGGGATATGAAAATGCCAAGGGATGTTGAGAGCCTTGGATAGGTTTTGAGAAATTTGGGAGGTGAACTCAGGGCCGTTGTCTGATTAAAGGGAGGTTGGAATTCCAAACCTGGGAATGATTTCTCGGAGAAGAACATCAGAGACTGTCTGGGTTCTCTTGTTGGGAAGGCTTCAACCCACCCAGACATTGTATCCACCAAAACCAGGAGACATTTAACCCTTTTGACTGTGGGCATATGAGTAAAATCCAGCTGCCAGTCAGTTCCTGGAAGAGAGCTCCTGGCCTGGTGGGTAGAAAAAGGGAAGCTACGGTATTTAGTCTTAGGATCTGACTTTTGACAGATCTCACAGGAGGCAGTAATAGGTTTTAGAAACCTTATATCCTCAGGAGTGGGTTGGTGATGAGCCCTAACAAAATGAAGTATAGCTTTGTTATTAGGATGAAAGAGCCAATGTAGGTAGGACAGGATCTGTTGTGTGTCAGGAGGTGTCTGTGAGATTGTGGGCTGCACTGTAAGGACTCCCTGAGGAGGCTGAGGTAGATCTGGGCTCTGGAGTGCTGCTGTCTTAGCTGCCCTGTCAGCCCGATTATTTCCCTTAGAAACAATAGAACTGTTGGACTGATGAGACAGACAGTGAATAATTCCTATAGCTTTAGGGAGATGAGAGGCCTTTAATAGGTCCATGATGTGACCCAAGTTAGTTATGGATCCTACTTTGTTGTAAGAAGCCCATGCTCCTTCCAGATAGCTGCATGGAATAGGAGGATATGAAATGCATATTTAGAGTGTGTGTAAGCATTTAAAGATTGTCCCTCTGTTAGCTGAAAGGCATGGGTGAGAGCTATCAGCTCAGCCTGCTGATTAGTAGTATGAGCAGGGAGTGCCTTCGCCTCAACTATCTCTGTATCTGATACTATGGCATAGCCTGCTTTACAAGTCCCATTACATAAAAAGGAGCTGCCATCTGTGTACCAGGTATAAGTGGCCTGGGACAGTTTGCCCTCCTGTATATGTGAGGGGTGAGGTAGTAGATCCTCTAGGATTTCAATGCAGAAGTGGGATTGGGAGTCATCAACATTAGATCGAGGTAGAAGATTTGAGATATTAAGGGGTGGGCAGCATTGAAACGTGAGACTGGCATCTTCCACCAGCGCCACCTGAAGGGAAAGAACTCAAGAAGGGGGTAGGGTTTGTAAGCCTTTGTAAGTTAAGAGGTTGGACAGGTTATGATGAGAAAAGACTGTGGTGGGTGCTCTGAAGGTTAGTTTCTTTGACACACGTATCAGAAGCTCAGCAGCCACCAACGCACGTATGCAGGATGCCCAGCCCCGAATAGTGAGGTCCATCTTCTTTGACAGGTATGCTACAGGCGCAAAAGAAGGTCCCAGTTGATGTCCTAAGAACCCAAGGGCATATCCGTCCTTCTCTGCTACATAAAGAGAAAAGGGACAAGTTAAATCTGGAAGATGAAGAGCTAGAGCTTGTGTAAGAGCCCATTGGAGTCTCTGGAAGGGTTTGGTGATGGGATGGAGGAGGGGCTCACGCAGGGAGCCCAGAGCTGCTTCGTATAGGGGACGGGCGAGGAGAGAGAAGGAAGGGATCCAGGAACGCAGGAAACCGGCCACTCCCAGGAACGATAAGACCTCCTCTTTGGTAGAAAGAACTGCAAGAGATTGAATTAGTTTTTTTCTGTCTAGAGTAATAGCCTTTTGAGTTGGGGTTATGGTTAATCCCAAGGACGCTACCTCAGTGGTGGACAGCTGAGCCTTAGAAGATGAGACTCTATAGCCTCTTTTGGATAGGAAATTTAATAGGGCGGTGGTGTCCGTCTTGCTGATCTCCAAAGACGGGCTGCATAGGAGAATGTCATCTACATATTCAATTAGTTTTGATTTATGGAGAGACAGTGAGAGCAGATCTGAGGCCAAAGCCTGGCCAAAGAGGTGTAGGCTGTCCCGGAATCCCTGGGGAAGGACGGTCCAGGTGAGCTGCATGGAAAAATTAGTGTCAGGATCACTCCAGGTGAAGGCAAAGATGGTTTTGAGATTGAGGGCTGAGGGGAATGGAGAAAAAAGCATCCTTAAGGTCCAGAACTGAAAAGTGAGAGGTTCCTGAAGGAATATTGGACAGAAGGGTGAGGGGATTACGGACAACTGGATGGAGAGGAACAACAGCAGAGTTAATAAGCCAGAGGTCCTGAACCAAATGATAAGTCCCGTTAGATTTTTTAACAGCCAGTATAAGGGTGTTAAAGGGGGAGGAGGTGGTGCGGAGCAGTCTTTTCCTCAAAAGGTCAGAGATAATAGGTTTAAATCCTCTGCGGCTCTGGGAAGAGAGGGGTACTGAGCTTGAGTAATATATCTGGTGGGGTTTTGTAATTGAATAACGACAGGGCCTTTGTGATATGTTCCAAAAATGCAGAAGGATTCTCCTTTGTATCCTGAATAATCTCTGAGAGTTTAGAATAATTTACTGGATTGAGGGCAGCCTTACGTAGGCCTGCTAGGAGACAAGTTAGAAATTGGTGTCTGGCCAGGATGCCCCCCTGGGCTGTTATAATCCCATTGGGGGTCCTGTTCTGGGACTGCCTCTGCCCCAAGGGGGTGGGAGGCTAGAGTTTGATGAACTTCATCCGTGTGTTGTCTGGCCTGTTCCCAGACCCGCCGCATTCTTTGGGAAGTAAATTGTTAGACAGAATCATAAAGATGTCATGAAAAGTTAGATTGTACGATTGAGTGATATATTGAAATTCTTTTATGAAAGTGGTAGGATTAGACGTATAGGATTCGAGCAGTTTGGCTATATGAGAAAGTTTGGACAATGAAAACGGAACGTGGACCCTAATAAATCAGTCTGCACCAGCTACCTCTCACAATGGCAGGATGGCCGCAGGCTTGGTTTGGTCAGGGTCAGGTCCCGTGACAGCCTGCAAATGCGTGAGCGGAGGAGTAAAGGAAGGTGCCAGCATGCGAGGGGGGAGTGCCGCGGGGCCCTGGAAGACCGAGGAGGCAGAGTAGGGCTCGTGGGTGATGGGGAGGATGAATCCAAAGAGGCTTCTGATGGTCTGCACGACCGTGGCCGTGACCGAGACCTGCGGCGAGAAGGGGGAGGGGAGGAGTAGGAGGCGGAGCTGGCGGAGCCTGATGAGAACCTGCTGGCAGAGGAGGGAGAAGAGTGTTTAGGTGAGGTTTTGTTATGTTTAGAAGAAGATTCAGGTGAGGCTTCCTTATGTCTGGACCTGGAAGGAGATAGGTCAGGTGAAGCTTCCTTATGCTTGAGCTTAGAGGAAGATTTACGTGGGACTTTTGGACTAGAAGATCCATGCGAGGTTTTATGATGTGAAGGCTCAGGCGAGGACTTCGTATACCTGAAAAAAACTTTGGGAGAAAGTTTAGGTGAGGTGTCGCTTGACTGGACAGAGCGGGAGGAAGTGGCTTTCCTGGACTGGGAAGATGGAGGTTCATCAGCTGGGTCCATAGCAGGAGCAACGGGTTCCAGAGTAGCAGATGGCATAGCTAGAAACATGTGAGCAGGTGAACAGGAAAGAATAGAGGGGTCAGTCTTAAGAGCTAAATAGAAGAAAGCGCAGGTGTATATTAATTCTTTCCATTTGCCTGTACGGTGGTAATAATTGGCTAATTCCTGTAGAATATTGGGGTCACAGGTGCAGTTAGGCGGCCATTTGCAATTTCCCTCTAAGGAGTACTTGGGCCATATCTTTGAACAGAGATGGATGAGTGTGACTAACTGGACATTAGGAGAGTTTCTAAGAGCTGCCCCAGAGGGGATGATGGAGGAATTGTCTTGGATGGCTTGCTTTCCATAGCTAAGGCCGTGAACACACCTGCAAAAACCGTGGCACTTCAAGCCTCACAAGGACCATACCCTGTTAGGCGAAATGCATGCAGATGGCACGAACATCCAGGAATCGTAAAGAAACGTCTTTCTATTACGAATGGGATGCTATTGTCGCCCCGTGGTGACACTGCTGCACCATTTGCTGTGACATAAAGAGACAGAGAGGGAAAGAAGGAAAAGAGGAAAAGAGAGCTGGGGACCCCGGGCCACCAGATGCGGGCAGACTGAGAGGCTTCTGCTGTTGCAGGCACAGGCTAAGCCAAGAATGCAAGCCGGAGTGAACGCTGGCGAAGGGGACCAGAGAAGTCCCCCGCCCCTAGGAACACCGGACAAATTGCTGGGAGCTCAGCAGCAATTAGCGGGTTAGCCAGAGGTCGTTTGGTCAGCCAGAAGGGGAGAACTCATGATTAGGAGTCAGTTGTGGTCCCGGAGCCACGTCCAGGCAGATGGAGTGCACGTGATCGGTGTCCGTAGAGCCCCCGGTCCTTAACCGTGTCCCAGTGGAGACTGGAAGTCCCAGCCAGTGCTATAGACCAGCATTCCAGCCCTGGAGTCCGAGACGAGCGGTTACATGGGTCCGGCACCAATGATGTTCTTTTTGTGCGGTTGCTGTTTACCGTGGAGTCGGAGGGAGACTCGGGACACGAGCCACGTACATGGAAAAACTGTTTATTAGGAAAGGGGGTGTTCGACAGTGAGGGGCGGAAGGGGGAGAAAGAAAAGAGAAAGAGCATGACAGGGTTTTTTACTTTTAAAGGGGGTTTGCGCAGACGCTATTGCATGTTGCAGTGTTCCTGGGAAATGTAGTTTTCTGGTCCAGTGGGGTAAAACTGTGATCTGCGCTTGCGCACAGGGGCCTTCTGCGCACAGAGACCTTCTGGGAGATGTAGTTCTTGCCTCTGCTCCTGCAGTTCCCTGTGAGAATCACAGGTGTGGCTAGTAGATTGGGGGTTCCAGTGGATGGGTTTGGATTTTGGGGAAGCCTAGCCATGGGAAACTCCCTGCTGGCTAGCTAGAAAGGCCAAGGATGTTGGGGGAAGGACCTGGGTTTTTTTTCCCACTGAGGAGGTTCTATAGAGTGGGGTGCTGCATAGCTGTTTACTCACCTCTTAAGTCTCCTCAGTCTTGGAGCAAGCTGTGTTTCAGAGTTCCACTGAGGTTGCAGAAGCATAGGTGGGTTTGGGAGCTAGTAGTTTGGATGGCTGCTGGATAGGTTTGGGTTTTGGGGAAGCCTAGCTGCAGGAAACTCCCTGCTGGATGGCTAGAAATGCTTAGGGATTTGGGGGAGGGGCCTAGGATTTTGTCTCACTGTGAAGGTGCTATAGAGTGAGGTGTTCCACTGCATGGCTGTTCACTTACCTCTTAAGTCCCCTCAGTATTGGAGCAAGCTGTGTTTCAGAGTACTGCTCTGCTTATTTTTAAGAGGAAGAAATCTGAAGCATGAATGTAGCCTTCAAAAATGAGAAAAACAGAAGTTGATGAGAATTTTAGAAAGAGAAACACCAATGTAGGGAAGGTCTTGAACTATGTATGGAATGGGGTCAAGAACAGGATTGAAGAATTTGTCTAGTACGTATGCCTGGGAAGTTAGTCCTTCAAAACTATTTCTTTCTCATGGACAACATTAAAGAAAGTAGAAGTAGGTATAATAAGTTTTGTGATACTGATATAAGAAGTAGTGATAGTTTATATCTCATCTAATTTTATAGATAAAGGCAAGGCTGACACCATAAAAGAGTTTGGTTATGGTACAATTAAGGCACAAGGGTGCTTTGAAAAAGACAGTAAAGTTTAGAAGAGAGCCATTAGAGCTGAATCTCTTATTTTGAACCTTTCTCTACTCTTATACATTTAAGAATCCCCTGCATAGAGAATGTTGCCCTCCACGTTCAGAGGGCGTATGCCCACCTCAATTAGTAAGTCAAATTGCTCCCAGGAATGCCCACTTGTCAACCCAATCCAGATAGTCCTGTATTAAGTTTCCTTTCCCAGGTGATTCCTGAGTGAAGTCAACAATTAAAACTAATCGGCACATCCAGAGGTTTAACTTCCTCCAGTGTGGACCCACCTCCTACTTTCCATCACTAAATTAATCAAGGGATGAATGCGTTGGTTAGGTCAGAGCACTTATACTCTAATTACATCACAGAATTGAATTAATCAAATGGAGAGCAAGCCTTTAGCCACGAAACTTCAGGAAATAGTTTATATCCAAATCATAACAATGGATTGCTAATATAGTGACATTTCAATTGTATTATAATAAATAAAGACTGCCTGAAGATCTGAGAGCAAAACAGTCCCACTGGTCAGCCTATATAGACCAGGTTATAGTAACACACACAGACACATCCACCCGTCTTTAATCCCAGTAGCCACAATGACACACACCTTTAATCTCAGTAGCCACAATAGTTGCCTTAGAAATCCAAGTAGTGTGTGCTTTAATCCCAGCCCTAGAGAGGAATATAAAATGGAGGTAGGGAGCAGCTCTTAGACTCATTCTCATTTTGAGATTCCTGGAAACAGGATTGCCATTTTAGACTGAAGCTAGTGACTGGCTGTTTTGCTTTTCAGATCTTCAGGTTGAACCCCAATTTCTGATGGTTAAGAAACTTCAAGTAGCGTTAACATTATTGGAAATGGTTTAGGAACTGGGTTATTTTATGCTATTTTAAATTGATTTTGTTTAATTTATTTTTTATTGATTAGGTTTGGTCTATGAAAATTTCATACATAATGTATTCTGAATACTCTCCCTCATTATCCTGTCTTATCCAAATTCCTTTTACATTTGCCCACTCAATCCCTACCTGACATTTTCTCAGAATCATGAGTTTTGTTAAATTTTCATATACATACATGCTGTATTTTGAGTGTATTCTCCCCCACATCTCTCTATCCTCTGTTTTTTGCTCTCCTCATTTTCCACTCTACCAGAGTCACTTCTAATTCACAGATATAATTTTGCATATATAAATTTACATATTTATATTAAGTCTAGAAAGCACAACTGACAGAAAATATATTTGACTTTCTGTAATTAATTCAATGTGATTATCTTCAGTTGGATCTACCTTCCAGTAAATGCTACAACTTCATTCTTGATTCTTACTTATGTATGCTACATTTTTCTTTTTAATTTCTGTGCTGTTGGACACATAGATTGGTTCTGTAATTTATCTACTGTGAATAGTGATGTAATAAGCTATGATATTTGAGTACTTCTATGATATGTCTAGTTAGGATCTTTTGAAAAAACACATGGAAGTGTTAGTTATATCTGATATATATATATATATATATATATATATATATCACAGAAATCATATATATACAGACATGGAGTGTTATTGTTATATTTGGGACATGTGGAAGACATACTGATATTTTTTTGATGAACCTTCATGATCTTATGATCATTTCCATAGTAGCTGGACAAATTTACATTTTCATCACTAATGTAAAAGAGTCCCTTTTTGTTTTAGGTCAGCATTTGCTTTTTATCTTATTTTTTTTAGATGATTGACTAAAGCAAGATGGTGTACTGGCTACTTTTATGTTTAACACCAGGTGGGCTGTTTTAGGAAGAGGGAACATCACCTGAGTAAATGTCCCCGCCATAATGGCCTATGGGCAAGCCTGTGGTGCATTTTCTTGAATGATGTATGGGAGGTCCTAGCTCAGCCACTCCTGGGCTGGTTATCCTGCGTACTATGACAAGACATAGTGAGTAAGCTTAGGGGTCAAGCCAGTAAGCAACATTCCTCCTTGGCCTCTGCATTAGCTCTTACTTCCAGGTTCCTGTCTAAATTCCTGCCTTGCATGAAAGACAGTCATCAGAATGTGTAAACTGAAGCAAGCACTTCCCTCCCCAAGTTGTTTTTGTCATGGTGTTTTATCACAGCAATAGAAACCTTAACTAAGAAAGAACCTAGCTAGCTGTTCCTGTTGACAGAGGTTAAATATCTAAAATGTACAAGTAAGTCTAAAACAAAATAAAGAGCACAGTGATCTTTAAAATATAATCCTGAAGGCATCAGCATCAAAATCATCATCAAACTGGCTAGAGATTTGGGGGTCTCATTGAAATCTAATTCAGAGAGTTTAGGGATGGACCCAGCACGCAGTGTTATAACAAGTTCTTTTTTGCACATTCTGAGGCTGCTAGTGCTGAAGCTTGAGAAGCACAGCTAGCATTATGACTCTTGCCTAAGCTTATTTCTCTTGTTCTGTGTCTGATGATCAATTTATATCTTAGATTACATAGCTTTTAAAAAGCATGTTAGGTATGACTAATGAGTAGAAAAGAACAGAAGAGACATCAGTGTTGTTACGTACCTATTCCTTTTGCCTGCTGCTAGCCAGAAGGGCAGAGGATTGGAAAGCAGAATGGAAGAAATGGACAAATTGAGTAATGCAGGAAGAAGCTGAAGATGAGGTGAGACAGGATTTGGGGGGGGGGGGTAATATATGATCTTAAAAGTGTCCCTGAAAAAATAGAGTTCCCCCCACGTGTGTGTGTATGTGTGTGTGCATTTGTGCATGTGCACTTAGAATGATATCCTCCTTGAAAAGGTTAACACGCCCCATTGGTGCAGATAACTACTCCTCCTCTTTACTTACCCCTACTTCAGAATAATTTAGTCTCAGCAGGAAGTAACTTATTCTCCCCACGGGGTGCAGCTGCTGTTATTCAAATAGCTCTTGCTGCCTTGGCCATGCATTTGAAAATGGACCAAATCTGTCCCACTGCTGCTTTGACTCCCTTTCTTTATTTTGCAACTGCAGTTGCCTTTGGAAGCTATGTCTTTTCCCTGCTGCTAGCATCATATAACATCATATTGAAAGTGAGCACACAAAGGTGAGGAGCATATTCTTTATTTATTTTGAGAGAAACCAGTTATTAGCCGAACCTTTATTCTTCAATGACTTGCTAGTGTTCAGACTGCGAAAGGTAGTCCCCTTTGAAAGGTACCACATGGTGTAGTAGTTAAAGATGTCATTGTTGCATACCGAGGACTTTAACCTGCCAACTGCCTGGGGACATTCTGGGAAGAATTTCTGCAAAGAAATTAATTGTGCAACACATACACTCTAAGGAAAACACCTTTAGTCAAAAGAAAATAGTATCAAATGACTTTTATATGCCTTTGGGATTTGTCATTTGCAACCTGTCTGGGTTCCTAGAGATATCATATCAGTATTTATCCTCTGTGCTGGACATCTGTTAGAGGACATCACATTCTGTAAGAAACTCTTTTGTCATCACTTATGTTTAAGTCCTTGTTATGATAGTAATTTTTAAAGCACTCTATCTTCCCTCTGCATTTTCTGATCTCAATTTCCTACTTTTTGCCATTGCCTTAGAAATGCATAATTTTGAGGTTCTCCAGAGTGAAAGAAACTGTAATGAGTGGAGGAAGTCCTGAGTGAGTGAGTGAGTGTGTATTTTTGGCAGTAGCAAGCCTTGTTGGGGACTCCAAGACCAATCAAATCACTGGCAATGCCATTACCCATATGAGCCAGGCTTAAGAGAAATGGCAAAGCTTCCCTCAGGAGTCTGAGTGTTTATGAAGGATTGATGAGTGTATGCAAAGACTAGGAACTGCAGCATCCTTCTCCCAGATGTCTACAGCTTGAGACTGCTAGCCTATAAAGACTTCCTACCAAGACTAGCAACCCCTCTATCTGTGCTAATAACCATACTGTGGACCCAGGTTGAGGTGGTAAGCGGTAGCATTAGAGAACACCACTAAGTCCCATCTTATTATACATGTGTCGATTCTTTCCTCATTGTCTTAACAAGTTCTAGTGAGGGTTCCCAAGCTGTTTGGGTGGTGGAAAGAAACAATAGGCTATGTATATCAACAAACAATAGGTGACTGATGATGGAATTTCCTCATAGATAATTGTGGCTGCAAAGTCCCAAGAAGGGCTGTCTAGAGGCTGGAGACACCAAGATATTGGTTCCAGTTTGATGGACTGATCTAAGCAAACTGATTAGGTAATTCTTAGTTCAAGGCCAAACATTCCAGAAGCCAGGCTACAGTGCTACTAGCCTAAGTCCTAAGGCTAGAGAGCCTGGACTTCTGGCATTTATGACTGAGTGTAGGTGTGTATTTAGCAGATGGTGGGTGGGATTAGATGGTCTCCTTCAGAACTGTGGATAGATGATGGAGGAGTGTCTATGTGTTACTTTCATTGATTAATAAAAAAAAAAAAACTCCCTTGGCCCTTTAAGAGGATAGAAAATTAGGTAGGCAGAGTAGACAAAACAGAATTATGGGAGAAAGGAAGCAGAGTTGGGGAGACGCTTCAGGCAGTCGCCATAGTGAGTTGCCATGCCTCTCCTCTCAGAGATGGACGCAGGTTAAGATCTCTCCTGGTAAGCGATCTACCTCGTGGTGCTACACGGATTACTAAATATCGGTTAATCAAGATGTGAGTAAGAGGCTGAAATTAATGGGCCAGGCAGTATTTAAAAGAATACAGTTTCCCTGTAATTATTTTGGGTAAAGCTAGCCGGGTGGCAGGACGCAGCCTGCCATTCATTCTACAGATAGACTTCACCTAGTAGACACAGACTCATGCCTCATGTTTTAACTTCACAAAAATATGCATTATTAAGCTGTATCATATTCCTTAATTGCTCTTGCATGGGCTTTTGCCATGTTGTACAGCTACAGACCCAAAGTAATTGAAGCTACTTAATCATGAAATACAACCCTCAAAAGCAAGAGCTCAAATCTTTCCTAATTTAATTTTTCTCAGATTGTTGTGATAAAATACCCTGACAAAACTAACTTAATGGAGGAAGAATTCATTTTTGCTCTTGATGGGTAACTCAAATAGCTAGAGCCTGAAGCTGTTGCTCAGAACACATCCACAATGAAGAAGCAGTGAACAATCAGTGAATGCTTCTTCTAAGTTCTTTCACCCCTTGCAGAGTTCAGGATCCATTCAAGGGGATACTGCCACCAACAGTGGGCAGATCTTTTGACCTCAGTTAACATGGTGAAGACCACTAATCAGGTATGCCCAGGAAGTAATCTCAGCTAGATAATACCTCAAAGAGGTATTATCCTAAGAGATTCTAGGCTCTGTCAATTTGAACAGTTGAATAAATAACTAAAGTCAATCATTCTCCTTCTCAGAGGTAGCCATGATATTTTAATTGTCATTGAAAAAATTATAAACTTCTTATTTAGTCAACATACTCCATGTTGTGTCCCAAATCTACCTTTACAATTTTATTTTTCACTACAAAGGACATATATTCTATAGTCCATTAGACATGGCTTGTCTTTGTTAAATACATTTTCTTACCTCCATGTTTTTCGGCAGGCTATTACTTCAACTGGCTTACTTTCTCTCCCTCTCCCTCTCCCTCTCCCTCTCCCTCTCCCTCTCCCTCTCCCTCTCCCGCTCCCTCTCCCTCCCTCTCCCCCTCCCTCTCTCTCTCTCTCTCTCTCTCTCTCTCTCTCTCTCTCTCTCTCTCTTAACAAAAATTAATTTTACATCCTGGCCACAGTTTACCCTCCCTCCTCTCCTCCCATATCCCCACCCCAACACCCCCTCAATCCACACTTCCTCTGTTTCTGTTCAGAAAGGGGCAGGCCTTCCATGGGTATCAACAAAGCATAGCCTATCCAGTTGTAGTAAGCCGCCCCTTGTATTGAGGCTGGGCAAGGCAATCCAGTATCAGGAATAGGTTCTCAAAAAACCACATAAATAGGCCAGGCGGCAGTGGTGCACACCTTTAATCCCAGCACTCGGGAGGCAGAGGCAGGCGGATCTCTGAGTTTGAGGCCTACCTGGTCTAAAAGAGCTAGTTCCAGGACAGGCTCTAGAAACTACAGGGAAACCCTGTCTTGAAAAAAACCAAAAAATACCCCACCTAAATAAAGCATTAGAGACAGTTCCTGCTCTCACTGGTAGAAATGCCATAAGTAGACCAAGCTACACAGGTGTCACATATATGTGGAGTGCCTAGGTAAATCTTGTAGTTTAGCAGCAATGGTTAGGAAAGTAATACCATAAAACACAATTCACATGGGAGGTTTATTGGGGGAAGGGAGAGGGTGCAGGGACCAGTCTCTGGGGGCAAGAATTGTGGGAGTGAGGAGTGTGGGGGAGCTTGCCTTTTAAAGGAGGACATAGCAGATGCACATAGGGAGAGTTCTATAACGTGGCTGCAGCTTGATGACCTATTCTGTCAGAACCCTGAGCACTGACCAATGTAAGTGCCTGAGTACTAACAAGCATGTGAACATAAGGAGTGCTCTTGTTAGCTGCAATTGAGGACCCCCAGGGCAGGCCATCTTTAATGCCTGAATGCTAACGGGTCTCATACAGGCTCTCTAGTTGTTGTTTCAGACTCTGTGAGCTCCTAGGAGTCAGGCTAGTTGTCTCTGGGTTTTCTTGTTAAGACCCCTCTGGCTCTTAACCCCTACAATCCTTCCTTCCTCTCTTCAGCAAGATTTCTAGAGATCGGCCTAATGCTTGGCTGTGGGTCTTTACATCTTTTTCCATCAGTTACTAGATGAAAGCTCTCTGATGAGAACTAGGATAGCAACCAATCTGATCACAGGAGATGGCCAGTTCAGGCTACATATCCACTACCGCTAGGAGTCTTAGCTGGGGTCATCCTTGAAGATGAGAGCTTCTATTGGCATCAGGTTTCTACCTGGCCCCCAAATCCCCCCTTTCTAGGCATCTTTCATTATTTTCCCATAACCCTCAAGTTACCATCCATACCTACTCTCAGTCCTCACAGGAGATATCTTTTATTTCCCCTTCCCAGGGACAACCATGCATTCCTTGAACCCTTCTTGTTACCTAGCCTCTCCAGTTCTCTGGATTGTAGCATGGTTATTCTTTACTTTACAGCTAATATCCACGTATAAGTAGGTACATATTATGATTATCTTTCTCAGTCTGGGTTAGCTCACTCAGGATGAACTTTTTTTCTAGTTCCCTTCTATTGCCTTCATATTTTCTGATGTCCTTGTTTTGGGACTTAAACTACCTCAACACCCAGCTATACCACTCAGGCATATGCCCAAAGGATGCTCAACCATACCAAAAGGACACTTCCTCATCTATGTTTATAACAGCTTTATTTGTAATAACCAGAACCTGGAAACAACCTAGATGTCCCTCATTTTCTCTCTTCCTATTGAGATATCTCCTATTAAATTCTATGGCTACACCTCCAGAGCCCTTCCCTGTTTCAGCTTCACATCATGATCTGTCCTCTCTAGCACATTTGTTCTATTACATTTATCATATTATTCTTTACATTATAGTGATTTGCATATTTGTCATAAACCAACACCTCCTCTGTGCCCTGAAAAATTATAGAATTCTTGAGAGCAGGGGTCATACCTCACTCCCAATTGCATCTTTCCTGCAGTATATAGATCTGTCTGCTGTAGACAGTTGTAGATATAATTTAAGTGGATAAAATAACAAATGTAGCTGTGATTCTATTTCAGAAAGAGACCTTACACTTTAGCATATATATATATATATATATATATATATATATATATATACACATACTGAAACATCTAAGACCATTTAGCGTGATCCAATTATAGTACTGGAAAACTCAACAAAAATGGTAAGCCATGTTCTCAAATGGTCAGTAACCCATGCTCCTTTATTGAAAACTACTTGGCTTTGTTTGTTTGCTTGCTTACTTGCTTGTTTTTAAGAGGCCATTAGCCAATGGATATTGGATAACTGGTGGGGCAAGCTCTAAAGAATGTGATAAACAAAGGGTCATATTCACAGAAGGAGGTATTAACACAGTAATGCAGTAGAAAATTAGGACACACGTTTGTTTTCGTCATGGTTAGTTATTGAGATGGTTTTCTCCTTTTAAATTGAACAAGCCGTTTTTAAAGTCATCACATACCCTGAGTTATTTTGAAGAATTTGGTAATATGCCCTTAGAGGTGGAGAACAGGACACAGTTCCCAAAAATAGATCTGATGAGTGAGTGCAGCAGAATTCCTAGCATTACCAAATCAGGAAGCAGGAATGAATTGAGCTGAAAACCCTAACAGGAAAGAAAAAAAAAAAAAACAATGATGCTGCTGGATGCTGTTTAATAAACATCCCAAGGGGTGGTAGTCTAAAGCAATGCTGTTCTTCTCACTCTACTCTCTATGTTTATCCAGCATGCTACCTCTCGAAAATGACCACTTCTAAGAACTGCCTGTGGGAAATATATTCTTTTGACTTCACTCATAATGCTTTACACATTGACCAGTATTGTAAAATGTGGAAAGAAACAGTGCGAAGAAAATGCAAGAAAGATAGCAGAGGAGCAGAAAGGAAAAGAGACAAAGACACTTTCTGGGTAATAATTTTGGAGTTTCTCATTTAGATTAAAAAAAGTGGCTTTCAGCATGCTGCTGTTGACATATGGTTCACTCTATGACCCTCAGAACCAAACAGTATGAATAATCCAAAGCTTGCCAGAATCCAAGACTTTCATATTAAAGTCATTCTTCCCCCCACCCCCTTGGGCATTGTGTAGCTGCTTTTCTTTACAACAATGGAAATACATTTCCTGCCTCTCTTTTAAAATCTCTCTCTCTCTTTTTAATTCAAGAGCAAGCTTAAGAGTTTAACTAAAACTTCTGCCTCAAAAAAGGGAACGGGGGTATTGAGGAGTGTTTTTCTGTTTTTATTCATGACCCGGGTCACAGAAGAATAATAACTTTGAAGTCTTAAGAAAAATAAAAAAGGCTTTTGTGTATCTGTGTTTGGAAGACACCAAATGGATCTTTCATATAGTTTAGAAGAATGCTTGATTTTAGTTTGTTATATGACCTCTATTATTAATGATCAAAGCAGAAGAATGTTTGAAATAAATCTGCCCCCTTTGCCATGTGATTGACTACTTTTGTATTCTAAAGAATGTATTTCTATTCTACAGAATAAGAATAACTTAGAAAAACATATTTTTATTTAGGTCTACACATGTCATCCCCACAGAAGCTGCAGAATAGTAGGAAGCAATAGTGACGTTCTACATAAGGGTATCCAGATCCTGTCTTATTTGCCATGGACTTAAGTTCTAACTTTGTTCTCATGCCTAAATACCCTTTAGCATGCAACTAAGAAGCCATGTATGATGGTGCAGTTCTGTCATTCCAACAATGTCAGGCTCCTTAGGCAGGGGCATCTCAAACATGAGGCCATTCTGGACTAACTAACAAGATACTATTGTTATGCCCAGATCCGTGAAGTCCCTCAAAAATCAACAAGGAGACCGAGTCCCATATGTAAAAGCAAAGTCTTTGTTTTAACAAGTTTGCAAACTCGGTCTCTCCATGTGTCCAATGAATTGGAATAGTCGGAGAGCCCGAGCTCAATCAGAGTTGGGTTTTTATAGTAGTAAAGGTGGGGGGTGAGGGATTTCTAAGGTTCAGGGCCCCTGATTGGCTGACATTTGTCTAGGTGTGTCCTGGTCAATGTGTGGTGGCAGGTAATCCTATCTACAAAGGTTGGAACGTTAGGAATTTCCTTTGGATGGTCTCTTCTTGGGTGGTGGCTGGGTAATCTCAGTTTGTAGTTCTCCCTGCAACCAGGTATTGCCTCAGGGTAAACTACTGAGGCTCAGGCCTCCATTAAGCTTATCATGGCTGGGTCCTACACTGGAAGGTGACAATGATGGGAAGTTAAGGACATCCTTTGGGTGGTCTGTTCCTATTAAGCTTATTATGGTTGGCTGAGTCCTACAAGTATCTGAAAATGAAAGCAAACAACAAAAGCAATTTAACAACAAAACTGACTAGTGCCCATGTCTTAGTGTGTCATTAAACCCTGAGCTCTCTCCACATCACTATTATACCACTTCAAATTCATGAAAGGAAAAAAATAATACTCTCTGCAAAACCCTTCAATATTTCCCCACTGTAGGATACCTTTAGTTTGGCATTCAAGAACATCTGTGATTTGCCTCTTATTCATCACTCTTGTTTGCCTACCACTAAGGACTCCCTGGCTTGTACTTATGTTACAGCTATGCATACAAATGTTATATGCTTATTTTTTTAAGTAGCTTTTTTTTAAGATTTATTTATTTATTATGTATACAACATTCCTTCCATGTATGTTTGTGTTATATGCTTATAAACACAACCAACACACATGCTCTGATTCTGCCTTGTTCTTTCTACCACTGTTGCTATACTTAATCTGTACCACCTGCCTCTTTGTGTTCACCTGTGTTTGGAAGCAGAAATCTTAACCATATTGTAAGGCCCTGTTTAAATATCTCCTGTCCCACAGCATTACCTTTGATACAATTTTTAACCTTTTTACTCGTTATTTTCCCTTTGTAACTCGTGAAGTTCATGAAGCTACTTCATAATCCCATAGCAGTATAGAAGCTGTTCTCATACACACCAGTTGCCAGTAATCCCTTGTTATACAATGAGAATGAACCTTCATGTCTGCCCCTGGATTACAGATCTTTTCTCTCATAATCATTTGCAAATGTCCCCACTGTTCTGGTTAAGGAAATGCACATCTTAGCAACCTTTCCATACACGAAGGGAACCTGGCCCCTTATTATTCATGAAATAGAATAAAGTTCATTAATAGAAACCAATAGGTTGGGACAAGTTTGGTCTCTGAATTAGTGTTTCAAGTTGGCATAGCATAGCAGGACAGTTGTCCTCTCAGATATTTGAAGGAATGACCTCGCCATCAATTTAGCTGGTGGAATGTGTGACTCTGCATGAGACAAAGCCTTAGATACATCAATACAACCATGCTGGCAGACCAGAGATAAAAATCTGTTTAGTTTCCAGGAGCATTTGCATAACTCCCAGAACTCAAGCCCCAGGTGCCAACAATGCTCAGAATAATCTTTACAGTTGTCTGAGGGTTTAGAGATCTCCTACTGATAAAAGGTATTATTTAGCGTTTCTTGACTCACCATTTAAAAACAAATGTCCTTTGAGTACAAAGAAAGGCTTGAGAGTTCCCCTCCCTGTTTGTTTGCTGAGTTAAATTGGCAGACAACCACCAGAGGGAAATTGATGTCTGTTAGTGTCACAGGTGTGATTTTTGCAAGCTCTCTTTCTGGAATGCATCCAGGATGTCACTGTCGTGAAGCCTGGTTTCCTGTACGAAGCTGTAAACCAGCAAGGTCTAAAAGCCACTTGAGAAATAAACACAAATGACAAAAGAGTAATTTGGGGAGCATTATTTATAGAAAAATCATACATTTCTCTAAAGAGAAAACTTAGAAATTTGTCATTCGTGGGTTCATTAGCAGCTCCTCTCTGTGGAAAGAGTAAAGAGCCAAATGATTTGATTGCATGGGTGGTCTGACAGCAACATCTGTCACCCACTGGCCTCACATGTCACACAACTAATCTGACTGCCTGGTGTAGTGTTGCCTTCCTCCTTCCTTGCTCCATTCATGCCGCTCTTAAAGCTGTGATAACATTAGTGGAGATTTTTAAAACAGTTCCTTACGTCCCATGTTTGACTGAAGAGCTGCAAGGGAGGTATGCAGAAATTCAACCACACTAGGTCAATAAATAATTTTGGGGGCTAAAGAGCTAGAATTTTATTCTAGAAACATGGAAAGTGAAAAGTACCTGGTAACTACCCATTATTTCTTCAAGGAATGTCCAAATCTGCATATATTCTGAACAACCTTGTGAACTATTGAAACTACCACATAAGGATGGGTGCCTTATGAACAAAAGAAACAAGGCAGTGCTGTGTACTACAGTTGTGCTTTTAGCTCAGTACTTTGCTTACACGGATGCATCAACATTTGTGAAATGGAAGTTAAACTAATGCAAAGGCCTTTTGATATAGGAGCGCTGCCAAATTTTGATTTTGTGCTCATGAACATTTTGCATCTTTGAGGTAGTTACCCTAACCCTGACCCTAAGTTGATCATGCTGTGTGTTGGTTTGTTGAGTATTTGCCCCTGAAACCCATTCCTCAGATAGAAAGACTGCCTCTTCCCTTCCATGGATGTGCTGTAATCTAAATAGCTGTTAACAAAATCTGTCAGCAGCATTACTTGTTGATGAACACTCCACAGAGTGAATTAATTTTGTTATTTTTATCTAGTGGCCAGAACTTCCTGTACTCATTGGAACATCCTGTTCTCAGCTTAACAAGCAGTGGTGCAACCAGCAAAATTCTCCATACTTTTCGTTTGTGTCATTTTGAAAAGTCAGTTTATTCGTGTTTATATAAATAGTACAGAATCCTAGTGCCCTTGTGGAACATTCATTTCTTGAGTCTCCTTTCAGAGACTTTGCATAACTAGGATTAAGAAAGAGTAAAATATTATATCTGGAGAAAATCCTAGATCCTCACTAATTTGTTAAGCAGAGTTACTTAGACTTTTATTTGAAATGGAATGGTATACTGCATTGGATCTGACTTTCTAATTTATTCATTCATACATTCAATAAATATTTATTGAATGCTTCCTATATTCCTTGTACTATTTTGACATTTGGGATGCAACTGTTAACAAAATTTCCCAGGCTCACAAGGTGTGCTGCTGGTTCATGGGAAGAGGGAACCTTAATTGATAAAATACCTCACTCAGATTGGCCTGCAGACAAGCTGGTGGTGTATTTTCTTGGTTAATTATTGATGTGTGTGTGTGTGTGTGTGTGTGTGTGTGTGTGTTTGTGGAGGGGGATGCTTACCCTGAACAGGTGGTCCTGGGTTGTAATACAAAGCAAGCTGAAGAAGTCTTGGGGGGGGGGGGAGATAGTCATAAGCAGTATTCCTCCATGGCCTCAGGTTTCTGCTTTGACTTCCTGCCTTGATTTACCTATATATTTATATTTATGATGGGATATAAACTATAAAATGAAATAACCCATTTACTTCCCAGATTACTTTTGGCAATGATGTTTATCACAGCAATAGAAAGCATACAAGAACACATGGAAAAGAAGAAAAATAAGCTAATACAATCACGGGTTAAATAGCATATTTACAGACTGGATAATTGACATGAAGAAACTAAAGTAAGGGGGAAAGTTGGAGAGTGGTTAAGGGAAGCGTGGATTCTTAATACAAAAAGTATGATTTATAATTCAAATCTCTTCTCTTTTCTCAAATATGCTTGATTTATAATGAAATTATAATGTGATAAGCTATAATATCTATTCTTGTTTTTACACACACACACACACACACACACACACACACTTATAAAGAGGAGGTGAGAACTTAAAGGAGAGATAAGTCAGTCATATGAATATCTGGGAAGACCAATTCCCAAGTACAAATCATTCGACTTACAAGGATCTCCATTTAGACTCTTGAGCTTGTTTTAAGTACAGACAGAAAAATGCCATTGTGGCAGGAATATTGCAAGCAAGTAGACAAATAGCATTATTTACTAGATAAGTGATTCTCAAAGTGTGGTCAGGTACCTTGGTAGTCATAGACATAGCTAGCAAGCTATTCTGTTGAGTTTAAGGGATAAGAGACTTTGCTCTCAGAAGCCCAATTTAAATAGGTTCTGATAGTTCTTTGATCATGAAAATTGAGAGAGCTTATCCAATGCAGTGATTCTCAAAGTATGATCCTTAGGCCAATGACACCAATCTCAATCTAGAAACTTGTTGGGAGTGCAAATTCTCAACCCTGTCCCTGGCCTACTGAAACAGAACTCTAGGGCTGGAGAACATAAATTGTGTCTCAATAAGTAAGCCAGGTTACTGTGCTTCAAGAGTTTGGACTTGAAACAAAATAAACTCACAACAGAACTGGGGAGGTAGATAGTTTCAGTTCTGCTGGGAAGAAGTTACTTCTCACTTAAAAGGTTCACTGCACAACCATGCCCTAGGAAAAAAAGGCAAAACTAGATTAACTCATTCTTCCTGCTCATATTAGGAATAAACGGCAGTACCTTTTTAGGTTGTATATAAACTAAAACTAACTGTGGGTTAAGGACTTTCATCATTCCCATTAGATTGATGAGAAAAAAAGAGATGCAATTTACTCGTCCGAGGAAAGTCATGAATTCAGACAGTATGATATTGTAGTCACAACAATAGTTATTCCTCTATGTTGTCTATTTCTCAGTATACCTAGGAACACTGGGAATGATTTGATTTTAGGTAGTATTGTGAAAAAAATTTCCTTCTATCCTAGTTTTCTTTCTATTGTTATGATAAAAGTCTTGGTCAAAACAGCTTGGGTAAGAAAGGGGTTATTTCACCTTTCAGCTGTCCAACATGAAGGGAAGCCAGGGGAAAAACAGATAGGAACCTGGGGGCAGGAATTTAAGCAGAGGCCATGGAGGAGTGCTGCTTAATGACTTGCTTACCCCTGGCTTACTCAGCTTGCTTTTAAAGTCAGTCCTGGATTAACAGGCCAGAGATGGTACCACATACAGTGGAAGGGCTCTCCTACATCAATCATTAATCAAAAAGCAGGAGCAGCAATAGCAGCTCCACAGACAAACCTTCAGGCAAATCTGAAAGAGGCATTTTCTCATCTGAGGTTTCCTCTCCTCAGATAACCCTAGTTTGTGTCAAGTTGACAAAAAACTAACCAACACACCTCCCCTTTTAACTCTGACTTAAACAAATGGAATAATGATCACAGACGTCATGGACTGAATCTTCTAGTCCAAAACTCTGAGAGGTGAAATGGCTTGTCTAAGATTACATAGTCATTCAAGTGTTAGAACTAATATTTAAATATCAGATCCCCAACTTTCAGCTCAGTATTAACACATTTCCATTGGAAAGCAAAAACAAAACTTGATATACTGAAACAAAAATCCAAAACCAAACAAACAAATGACAACAGCAAAAACCTCAGAGAACATATCTAGCAGCTTGTGTGTTTACCAGTGTCCTTTTTTCTTGCCATTATTAGCACAGACAGAGCTTTTCTTGCTGATAATGCACATGAAGGGCAAAAGGACAGGGCAATAGATGAAAACAGTAGTCTCCCACATACAGAATTTGTCAGTCTAAGATGCAAGAACTGAACATTAGGTTCTACTAACATTGTCTTCAGTTGTTAACTACATAAAACCAAGAATACAGCAAAAGCTAAGTAACTTTTCAACCAGCTCTAACTTTTCTCTTTGTTTGCTTAGCTTTGTTTTTAACTGTGCCTTTTCTGTCATCTGTAATAAAATTTGTCCAGGAAATGTATAGAAGTTGATGTTCTGTCCAGTCTTAAAAAGCCTTTCCATTTATCACTATGGCGATTTCTCAGAAAATTAGGAAACAACCTTCTTCAAGAGCCAGCAATACTACTTTTGGGTATATATCAAAAGGATGCTCAATTGTGCCACAAGGACATGTGCTCAACTATGTTCATAGCAGCTTTATTTGTCATAGCTAGAACCTGGAAATAACCTAAATGTCCCTCAACTGAAGAATTGATAAGGAAAATGTGGTATATTTACACAATGGAGTACTACATAGCAGAAAAAAATATGGCATCTTGAAATTTGCAGGCAGGTTGGATGGATCTAGAAAACATCATATTGAGTGACTTAACCCAAGCCCAGAAAGACAGTTATCATATGTACTCACTTATAAGTGGTTTATAAAAATAAAGCAAAGAAAGTCCACCTACAAACCACAATCCCAGAGAACCTAGACAACAATGAGGACTCTAAGAGAGACACACATGAATCTAATCTACATGGGAAGTAGAAAAAGCAAGATCTCCTGAGTAAATTGGAAGCATGGGGACCATGGGAGAGGGTTGAAGGGGAGAGGAGAGTCAGGTAGGGGAGCAGAGAAAAATGTAGAGCTCAATAAAATCAATAAAATCTTAAAAAAGCTTATCCATTTAAGATTAAGGACTTATCACAAATGTTTAGCAATGAAAGATAAAATTCTCCATTTAGGCATGTAAATGTGAATGTGACCAGCTTTTCTGTCTGAATCTTCTAGTCTACATTTATGAAAGTATGATGTATAATTTAAGTTCTTAATATCAAATGTGCTTTCTCTATAATAAAATTCTGTATTAATAAAATGTACCTCAGCTTGATTTTCATTATCAATTTATTAACTATTCGTGTCACTTCTGTTTATTACAATGTACAAATAAAATAAATTATTAATTCTGGTTTAAAATCTAGCTCTGAGTAGCATGATTTTTTTCATTAGAAATTATCCAAGGTATTTTTGGATGCCTCTATGAATAAAAGAGTATAATGAAAAGTTGTATTCTATAGAACAAATACAATTATAAAATATACTTTTTACTTATTGAATCTCCAAACAACTTCTGCTTAAACATAATGCAAATATTCCTCAAAATATACTTGGATGCTTTTAAATGTAGGATTTGTTTCAGTTTTTGCTTTCCCTAAAGTACAGTGATTATACAACAGAAGAATATTCCCCTAACATTTCCTGAAGTGGAACGTTTACTAGTAGATCACTTCTTAAATTGATTTAAGATTATAGACCAGAGTATCTGGTGAGAAATAATGCCCATCTCCTTAGGATCTATGGAAAAATATTTTACTAAAATAGCAACTTTCTCCTTTGCCTTCTCTAGGCTTTTTAGTAAAAGTATGACTTTAGCAAAGATTGCCTTAATATTAAATATAAGTCCTTTTGTTTTAATGTTGAATTAGGTTTTGTGCTGCAACAAAAGACATTTCTAAACTGATATAATTCTTAAATATTGTGTCACTGACCAGGGAGCTACAATATCAAAATTTTGGGTGTACAATTAGTTTTAATTAAGAGCTAGTTGGACTTTCAGGTAAATTGGTATGTTATTTTGCCAACACACTATCTGTATTGCTGTAGCTTGAGGAGTTTCTGTAAAGGGTTCTAATAGTTCTGGTCACTGTTTAACAAGATTTATGGCAATTTACTTCTATTCTAAGTAGAAGAAATCCTCATGACAAGATGTAACATCTCAGGGAGGTTGGGAAGAATTTTTAGTTTTATTAATTAATTAACTTTACCTGCACATAGGTAGTTTTGTTTCAGCAAATGTGTAGATACACAATATTATAGCACAATTCCTACTATTGTTCTCTAACATTTTAGAAGCTTTATTGGATAATAGGGTACTCACCTAACATGGTTTATTGCAAAACTGAGGATTTGTTCTGGACAAGACCAAAACAGGAAAGTCTTAGGCAAAACAAATAGTTAACTGACGTGGTGGTTGGAATGTAATTGGCTCCCATAAACTCATAGGGAGTAGAAGTATTAGGAAGTATGGCTTTATTGGAGTGGGTATGACATTTTTAGAGGAAATGTGTCATTTTGTGGTGGGCTTTTAGACATTCTGTGTTCAAGCTACACTCAATGTAGATATAGTCCATTTCCTGATGACTGTGGATCAAGGTATAGAACACTCAGCTCCTTCTCCAGCACCATGCCTGTCTAAACGTTGCTATGTTTCACTATGATATTAATAGACTAAACCTCTGAAACTCTAAGACACACCAATTAAATGTTTTTCTTTATAATAGATACTGTGGTCATGATGTCTCTTAACAGCATTAGAAACCTTAACTAAGACAAGTTGATGCCAGGAACTGGGGTTTTGCTGTGATAGGCCTGACCATATTTTTGTTTGGAGGAATTTGAACTTTGGTACTTTGGGTTAGGGAAGCAGGATTTGAACTGTGGAGCCTGGTTCAAGGGATTTCAGAGGAAAAAAAATTTAAAACGTTTCCTAGAAATCGTTCTTGCAATATTTTGGTGAAGAATGTGGCTGCCTTTTGCCCTTGTCCAAAGAGTCTGCCTGAGGTTAAAGTGAAGAGATTTGAATTAATTCTGTTGGCAGAGGAAATCTCAAAACAACCTAGTATAAATTTGTCATGGGGCTATTAGTGTTAGCTCTAATAATGAGATTTATAATAAAAAGGACAACCTGAGCAACAAAAATAAAAATGTACAATTTGAGATGAAAAGGAACACCAGGAAGTGGAATGGAGCTAAGTCCTGTTTTCAAGGTCGTGGTGTATATTCACAATAATAGAAATCCTAAGACACCTGAGTTCAAGAAAGTAGTTCTGATATGGAAAGTATTTCTGATAAGACAATACAAATGATTTATATCCGACATAACTAATTCTGGAACTTGAAAAAGTATAATTTGAAGATATAATTCAATTCCAATCAAAATACTAGGGCCTCTTTTTACAGACATAAGAAAAACAATCCAAAAATTTATCTAGGGGCACTTGGAGGCAGAGGCGGAGGACTGGTAAAGTTCAAGGCCTTTTGGTCTATATAGAATTCTACAGCAGAAGTATATTATCAAGGCCCTATCTCATATACATAGACACACACACACAAAATATGAATTCAGCATGATGAGACGTGCCTGCAATTCTAGCAAAAAAAAAAGGGGGGTATCTGTCCATGCTGTCTTGGAACTCACTACGTAACTCATAAAGACCTCTAAATCACTGAGATTCAGCCTCTCAACTTCTGGGAGTTCAGATACCTACCACATTCTGTTGCCATCACTGTCACTTTTCATGTATTTTCATAACTTTGAGAAAATCTCAAGCCTGCGGTGCATGCTGAGGAACGGTGTCTAAATAGCAGCCCCCTATTGACCTTGCTGCCCCAAGCCTTTTCACCTGAATTATTGCTCAGATAACCCAGTTGCTGCCAACACTGCATTTTCCACACTCTCATTAAACATATGATTAATAATCAACCCTTAGCACCACAGAAACAAAAGGAGCATATATTAAAACATTACACAGTTTGATATGGTAGCACACAACTTTAATCCCAGCATTTGAGAGACAGAGGCGGGACGATGTCTGTGAGTTACAGGCATGGTGAGAGCATGCCTCAAATCAAAGGAAAACAAAGGAAAAAACAGGTTAAACACTAGATAGATGCTCAAGAAAAGATCAGGCAGGAGGGCACATGCTTGTACAGCTACCAATAATGTCATGGATTCCAGGCAGCCTGAGCTTCCAAGTGAGACTCTATCTCAAAGAGCATAGAGTGGAACAGGCAGATCTATGTGAGTTCAAGGCCAGCCTGATCTACAGACTGAGTTCCAGGACAGCTAGGGCAACATAGAGAAACCCTGTCTGGGATTGAGGGGTTATAGAGGAGAGAATGTTGTAAGAGGAATTCACAGAATGATGGATAGGATTTATAATATGTACTAATAGCTAAAACAGAGTCCCTAATAGGATGGACAAGGGATGAGAGCAGGTGGGGAGTTACATTTAGAGAAGTCATACCACATTAAAGAATTGGAATGTAATGTAGTCACTAAAGAGTCCAAGTGTTTGCCAGGCAGTGGTGGTACACGCCTTTAATCCCAGCACTTGGGAGGCAGAAGCAGGCAGATCTCTGTGATTTTGAGCCTGGCCTGTTCTACAACAGCTAGTTCTAGGACTTTTAGACAGAAAATTGTGTCCTCAAATAAGCAAATAAAATAAAATAATAAAATATAAAAGAAAGAAAGGAGGAAGGACTGGATGTGGTGGTACATGCCTTTAATCCAGCATGTGGGTCTCTGAGAGTTTGAGTCCAACCTGGGCTACACAATAAAACCCTTCTTCAAAAAACAAAACAATAAACAAAAAAAAACCCTTCGTGTTTTAGGTAGTAAAACAATTTAAAGTTGACAACCTTGTGACAAGTAAGGGCTTGTTGTTGATGGCTAATTGTTTGTTTCTCAGCCACTTGGACTCCTGAAATAACCACACAGAAACTATATTATTTGCAATACTGTTTGGCCAATAGCTTAAGTGTATTACTAGCTAGCTCTTACATCTAGAATTAACCCATTTCCATTATTTTATATTTTACCATGAGGGTCATGGCTTACCGGCTGTGTTCCAGCTGCCAGCTTGCGTCTTTCCCCTCTGGGAGAGACGTCCTACACGGTGTCTCTGACACTGCCTTCTTTCTTCCAGCATTCAGTTTTGGTTTACCCGCCTAGCTCTACTCTATGCTATCACAGGCGAAGGCAGATTTCTTTATTAACCAATGGTATTCACAGCATACAGAGGGGAATCCCACGGCAAGGGTTACATCACATTTCTAGGTCAGCTTTGTGAGTAAACTGTTTCAGGACCCAGGAGACTGCTTGATACTGACACCTGGGGCTTACACCGTGAAAGGGAGAATGGACTACACAAGAATGGACTTACCTCCATTGTGTCCCTCCCCCAAATAAAAATAGAATATTTTCGGTTAAAAAAAATTCAAAACACATGTACTCTCTGCTTTCAGAGCTAACGTTGATCTGTTATAACCCAACAGCCCACAAAACTTTACATATTATTTTTGGTGGGCTGGAGAGATGGCTCAGCAGTTAAGAGCACTAGCTGCTCTTCAGAACACCTGGGTTCAGTTCTCAGCATCTACACGGCAGTTTACAACTGTTTTTAACTCTAGTTCCAGGGGATCTGACACCACATACAGACATACATGTAAATGAAACACAGCAAATCAATGCACATGAAAGAAGAATAAGTCATTAAAATTTTTCTGTCTCTGGGAGCTCAGTCCGGTGCTCCAATGTGGGGCTCTGTCTCTATCTCCATCCATCGCCAGGTGAAGGTTAAGGCTCACAGTGAGCCCGTCCATGCTGTAGAGTTCACATTCATTGCCGTTGTCCTTGGTTTCTCAGTCCTCCTCCACCGTCAGCCACATTCAGAGAGCCCGGTTTGGTCCCCTGTTCCATCAGTTCCATTCCAACTGGACTTGGTGGTCTCCCGTTAGATCTGTCCCACCGTCTCAATGGGTAAACGCACTCCCGGATGGAGAGAGATCATGAGAAAGAAAGTCAGAACCATGAGGGATGCGTTCACCCACTGAGACGGCAGGACAGAACTAATGGGAGACTACCAAGTCCACTTGGAATGGGACTGATGGAACATGCGACCAAATCGGACTCTCTGAAGGTGGCTGATGGTGGAGGCTGACCGAGGAGCCAAGGACAATGGCGATGGGCTTGGTCTCTACGACATGGACGGGCTCTGTGTGAGCCTTGTCAGTTTGGTTGCTCACCTTCCTGGACCTGGGGGGAGTTGGGAGGACCTTGGACTCAACATAGTGTAGAGAACCCTGATGGCTGTTTGGCCTCAAGAGGGAGGGAGTGGGGGTGTGGGTGGAGGGGAGGGGAGGGAAGGGGGAGGAGGAGGGGAGGAGATGGCAATTTTTAATAAAAAATAAATAAACTGGAAAAAAATTTTCTGTCTCTGTTTTGAGCAATAGCAATCACCACAAGCAATGGCAGAGTAGTCTAAGTGGCTTCAGGATTAGATTTTCCAGAATTGATTGAGGAGGCCTTTACCAATTGGAGTGGCAGGCCTAGATGGAGCAGGCAGTAAGGATTACTGCACTAACTTTCTTTTTGTAATTCCCTCCACCAGAGACAAGGTTTCTCTGTAGCTTTGAAGCCTGTCCTGGAACTAGCTCTTGTAGACTAGGCTGGCCTCGAGCTCACAGATATCTGCCTGCCTCTGCCTCCTGAGTGCTGGGATATAGATGAAACAATCCTGAACCAAAAGTATCTTCAGGAAGTATCTACACATTTCATTTTAAACTGTCCCACAAAGCTATAGTAATAAAAATAGCATGTTACTGGCACAAAACTAGACACCACATAGATTCGTGGACTAGAATTGAGGATACAGATATAAGTCCACACAACAACAAAAACATGATATTTAAAAAAGATGCAACATAAATTTCTTGGAGAAAAGAGATCATTTTCAGCAAATTGTGCTGAGAAACATTTATTTCAATATGGACAAAAAACAAAGCATATACAAAGCTCTCACTCTACATACAATGCAACTGGACATAATCGCAAATGACTGTATGTCTTACTACGAGCACTTCCATGTCCATTGCTGCTCTACTCTCAATGACTAGGAAATAGAACCCTCCTAGATGTCATCAATTGATTAATGGGTAATAAAAATGTGTTATATATACCAGTAGGATATTACTCAGCTGAAAAGAAATAATAAAATTTGTAGGTAAATTAATGAACTGGAATAATTATATTTAGTGAGGTCACCCAGCTCCACAAAGGTACATATTCTGTTCTTTATGTGCGTTCTTTATGTGTTTTTGTTTTTTTTTTTTTTGTTTTGTTTTGTGTTGTTTTGTTTTTTCGAGACAAGGTTTCTCTGTAGCTTTGGAGCCTGTCTTGGAACTAGCTTTTGTAGACCAGGCTGGTCTTAGACTCACAGATCTGCCTGGCCCTGACTCCCGAGTGCTGGGTTAAAGGTGTGCATCACCATGTTTAGCCTGAAGTACATGTGAAAGTCAGCAAACAAGTTGTGAGTGGGTGGCTACATTCAGGAAGGATAGGATAGTAGATTATAGGTGAGAAAAAAGTAGAGAGGAGGAACATTGGGTACCCAAATGTTCAAACAGGATGTGATAGAGAAGAGAAAATGAGGGGATAAAGGAAGATTAAAAAGAAATGGAGTATGCATGAAAAACTTTCATGGAAATCTATCCTCTTTTAACCCAAGTAAAACTGTAATAAACGTGTCTAGTAGGACACAAGTGATATGAAAGAATGTAGTATCAGAGAAGTGTTCTATGAAAATGTGCCACTTTTATAATTTTTCCCATATTAATTGCTTGTCAAAAGCCAGTATGGTTAGTATTAAAGGAAATATATTGTTCTGATTTTCAATATGTTCTTCTAAGCAACATAGCATGTCTTATTTCCCATTGAACAGTGTATATGGGAGTCAGTACATGCTTGTCAGATCTCGACTATGAGGTATACTCTGATATTACTAACTCTGTTGCCATGATAAAATAATTTTATCCTTAATTGGAACATTAGGAAGTTACTAAATATATGTAACTCATAGAGGTAAATATAGACAAAACATTAGCAAAAGTGCCTGAAAGAAAATGCTTGCTTTCATTTTTCACTACTGTAGGTATCTTTTCTTTTTGGATATCCATTTTAATTCTTCAAGAAATTCATACTTTGTATTTTCATCACATTCACTCAAACTCCTATCTCGTAGATTTACCCTATCACCTAAACTTTTAATTTCATGTCCCTTTCTCAAAATTTAATAATCCATTGAGTCAAGTATATGCTTCCTATATACTCCTGATATGGGGCTATTCACTGGAGCATGGTGTCTTACCCAGAGTTATACCCTTTTAGAAAACTGACTTTTCCTTCCCCAGAGGACACCAACTATTCACTATTTGTAGCATGTCAGTTATAAAGGGGAACTTGTGAATACTTTCCTCCTCCGTGCTAGAGTATGCATGGCTTAATTATGTACAAGTCTTGTTTGCAAGCATAGCGTCTGTGAGTTTATGATTGCAGCAGTTGTGACAAGTCCAGAAGACACTATTTTGCTCTGGTCTTCCCTGAACTCTGCCTATTATAATCAGTCTTTCTGCTACATCATCTGTGATGGTCTCTGAGCTTGTAGAGAGGGTATAATATAGATATCTTATTTGTGGCTGAGCACTGTATAGTTACTAATTCTTTACACTTTTACCAGTTGTGAGTTTCTGCATTAACCACCATTAATAATATGAAGAAAAATGAAGGGGAAGCCCCAGCCAATCACCTTGTCTGTGGGGTGTGTCCCCCAGGGTTACACATAGTCTATAAAACATCCATGTGCGTTAATTTTTCTTCTTTGGTCTCCTACACTCCTGGCGTTTGCGGGATCTTTGGTCGTGTAAATTTTCCCTCAATTATTAAAATCTTTTGAATAGAGCTGGTCTGGTTATTTATTAATTGACCTCAACCCTTCCGGAAAAAAACTTCTTTTATGAGGTCTGTGAGTTGCACTAATCTACAAGTACAAAGATATAAATTTACTTTGATGCTATGTACATTTAGCAAAATCATAGTGGTAAGTTCAACTCTGGGGCCCATGATCTCCCTAACTGTGTGTTCTTGACAAGATTTGTAGCACTAGAGATGTATTTTCTCTTAGGGAGTGAGCCTTGTCAGAAAGTAGTTGGCTACTCCCATAACATTTATACCACCATTGAACTCATGGGTATATCTTGCCATGCCATTCATTCATTATTACAGTTGACAGGGTTCATAGCTGGGCAAGAGTATTCCTGACTTCACCACCCCTAGTAGCCAGCACAATACCTTCTAGTACTATAAAAAGTAGTTATCAAAAGGAAGATTCATCATGGTCAGTACTAACTTAACTTGTCCAAGTTCTGTGACAAATGTTCATGGTGTCCTCAACAATAGGATCTTTCCCTCAACTTGTGGGCAACCATGAGCAAGAACAATAGATTACATTGTTTTGGGTATCTTTAGGATACTTCTGACTAACAAGGGAAAGTTTTCCACACCTAGCAACTATAACCCTGGGTATCATAACTTTAATGGAACTATTCTATATGAATATATATATATATATATATATATATATATATATATATATATAAACTATTTGATGATATATCTCACATAAATATATGTGATATATCTCACCAATATATGTGATATACACAAATTCATATATATATATATATATATATATCACATAAAATGATGTGGGATGTTCTTCTGTATATGTATTGCTTTTATTGATTGATGAATAAAGCTGTTTCAACCAATGGCTTAGCAGAATAAAGCCAGGTTGGAAATCTGAACAGAGAGATATATATATATAGAGAGAGAAAAGGCAGAGTCATGGAAACCCAAGTAGTTGTTGAAGGAGACAGACACCAGAAACTTTCCAGTAAGCCACAGCCTCATGGTGATACACAGATTAATAGAAATGGACTAATTTAAGATGTAAGAGCTAGCAAGAAAATCACCTAAACTATTGGGCAAGCAGTCTTATGTGATTATTTGGGTCTGGATGTCCGGGAAACAAAAGAGCAGTCTCCATTTACAAAAAGAAAGTTTCACATATATATGTGAACATATATTATATACATGAATATATATTATATTTCACATAAATATCATGCATACACACATACACACAAACAAACCTTCCTTTCCAGTATTTTCTCCTCCATATACTTTAGTTTCTGTGCTTTGTTCTCTATTTACCATTTGCTTACCATAAAAAGTATTTATTTTTGTCTGTTCTGAACTCTTTGCATTCAACGTGACAGTTATTTTTTATCCTTTGGCTTGCATGAATTTCACCCATAATCTTGAGGTAGAGTCTCTGTATATAGACCTGACTATTTTGGAACTCACTATTTAGATTAAACTAGCCTTGAACTCTCAGCATCTGCCTACACCATCCCCATGAATTTTATCCACTTGTAAAAGACTATTTTATTTTTCCCATTCATTTATAGTCATTTATTTTTTCTGTATTTTTCTACATGTATGTGCCCATACATGTGTGCTGTAGTGTGTGTGTGTGTGTGTGTGTGTGTGTGTAGGTCAATGGACAATTTGTAGGAGTTCCTTCAAATTTTAGGGTTAAAATGGAAGACATCAGGTTTGCTGGCACTTACCTTTACCCACACAGTTATATCACCAGTCTTTTAAAGGTAATTTTTATCCTATTCTTCTATATGTGACCTTTACAGAACTTCACATTGTTAAATTCCATTATAATTTTGACCAAGACCATGTAGTTGATCTTTTTTATTCACTGTTGGCTGGTATGTGCTCATGTTATTTTCTCTGTTGATCTGAAAACATTTTTACACTGGGTCAATGCCTTTCACATTTTACTGTGTATCACAGTCTCTAAAATATTTCTGAACTGAACACTTGATGGATATGCATCTAGAAACAAATGCCTAAATTTTGTCTTTAGATTATCCTACCCCTTTTGAGATATAAATTCATCAGTTGCATCATTTCAAGGATAAGTCTCATACAAACTTTGTTGATATTACACTATTTTTTCAGCAGCCATGTGTTTGTGGTAGAATATCATTTATAAGTCATTTGTTCCCACATTTAGATTTAGAAAAGAATACGTGGCATTTTACACGATTTCCATATTCATTACAAAATCACATTTACTAAAATCAGTTCCTATAAAATTTAGATAAATTGTGTGTTGTTTGTTTTTTAAATACAGAATATTATGGCTTGAATGCATGTGTCCTTCAAAAAAATTCTTTTCATACCTTATTCACCAATGTGATAGTGTTAGGAGATAGAGCATGTAATTGGTGATTGAGTGACAGGTGCTTTGTCTTCAAGAATGTGATACATGTCCATATAAAAACAAGCTTTCTCATGTCCGCAGCTTGTTACTTGGGCAGCAGAGGAGAGAGTGCCTGAACTGGCCTTATCCCATAGCCACACTGATGACTATCTTGCATATCACCATAGAATCTTCATCTGGCGATGGATGGAGATAGAGACAGAGACCCACATTGGAGCACTGGACTGAGCTCCCAAGGTCCAGATGAAGAGCAGAAGTAGGGAGAAGGAACATGAGCAAGGAAGTCAAGACTGAAAGGTGTGCCCACCCACAGAGACGTGTGACTGATCTAATGGGAGCTCACCAAGGCCAGCTGGACTGGGACTGAACGAGCATGTGATCAAACCGGACTCTCTGAATGTGGTTGACAATGAGGGCTGACTGAGAAGCCAAGGACAATAGCACTGGGTTTTGATTCTACTTCATGGACTCGCTTTGTGGGAGCCTAGTCTGTTTGGATGCTCACCTTCCTAGACCTGGATGGAGGGGGGAGGACCTTGAACTTCCCACAGGGCAGGGAACCCTGACTGCTCTTAGGACTGGAGAGGGAGGGAGAGGGGGAGGGAGGAGTGGTAGAGAAATGGGAGGAGGTGGAAATTTTAAACAAACAAACAAACAAACAAACAAATTAATTTAAAAAACAAGCTTTCTCTTGAGCATCTACCTTCTCACATGTAAGGGATGCCTTGAAACAGAGGGACAAATTGTAGCATACACTAAATTTAGTGACAGCTTGACCTTGGGCATTTTGGTTTCTAAAACTATGGGGAATACATTAGCACTGGCTATAAATTGCCAACTTGTGGTGTTTTGATATATAGCAATAGGAATGAACTGCACCGAGAAGCAAAGTCCGTTGTTTAATTCGGTCTGTATAACCTACACCCTCTTCCAAGAACTGTCAATGAATTTCCAGTTTTGATTCATCATCCCACTTTGTTTGCTGACTTGAATATTTTCAAGCAAATTCAGTGTATTTCACCTAAAAACAGTTTAGTGTGGATCACTGACAGTTAAAACAAAACAAAATATTTTTTAATATAAGAGCTAGTTCTCAATATAATATTAAAATTCAACTTGAGTCTTTTCCTACAGTTTTACAACTTTAGAAACACTGTTATGTTCTCTTCTACTCAAAACATATAAGTAAATTAAAAAAGCAGATGTTCCTAGTAGATGACAGGAAATATATGAGAAATAAGGATATTTTATTGTCTCTGAGATGGACTTTGAGTTATACTGAGAATTGTGCTTTGGTTAAAAAAAAACCAACCATTGGATTATCAGTTTAATATGATAGATTACTATAATAATCAATGGAAATTACATATTTATGCTTTGAGTATATTTTCTTCAGCTGTGATATTTTTGGGTATCTTAAATTAAATGCAGAATGGGCATATTCTGGCTCATAACATAGTATAGCTCATTAATCCATTTTAATAAAGCATTTTTTCTAAGAATTTTCAAGTTTATTGATCTTAATTATGTGATAGGATTGTTTCTCAAATGATTGCAATAATATTCCAAACTGATTCTAAAATATACCAGCGTTGTTAAGGTCGATGTTTAAATAATTACTTACTTTTTCAGTTTAACAAATACAGTCCATGTAAATGATAATCATTGGTTAACAAATGACAATAAGTTATGTTTTGATTTTGCATTTTTCAAATTACTGTTTAATAGGACATTAGTTTGAACTATATATTGGTAAATAAAATCAATGATGCTGTATAGAGAGGCATGTAATGAAAAAGTTCTGACATTAGGCATGCATTCAATCAAGTGATGAAAGGAACTTGAAAAGATCTGTATAAGAAATGAAATTTAGAATTTAAGAAGGTTTGTAATTTGTGCATCCTGCCTGTGTAGTTGTGGTCTGTAATCTTTTATTTTTTCTGTAGTGTTGGTAAAACATGCATAGGTAGATAGATAGTAATATCCTTGGTAGTTCCATAAATCCATGAAGGTAACATCAGTTTGAACAAACTGGGGTAAAATGTATGTGGCTGCCTCTCAGCAAGTTAAGAATCAGTGAACTTCCATTTTGGAAACTTCTAGGATGAACTAAATTCAAATAAAAACTTCCCTATGGGCAGTTAAAGCTGAAATGTAAGTCTGTCTATCAGCAATATTTGTTCGTATATTTTTCTTCACATTCATACCAGCTGCCTCTGTATATTCCAACTTTTCTGATATTTTGCTCAGGAAACTATGTGAGCTTATAACATGATTTTTATGCCATTAATTTGTACCAAAACCTACATATACTTTTACATAATCAACTCAAAGCTTTTAGTTTCTCTTTATTATGTGAACTTGACTAAAGCGTATTTATGAGTCCGTGTACAAAAGTTTTATTTGAAAAATTCCTTTGAAATAATGTTGTTTAAATTATAATACTCTAGAATTTTCAGACTATAGTCTTTTCCAGCATATTGTTTCCAAGAAATTTCTTCCACTAAAATGGATTTTGTGTTGTTAATATTTTTCCTTGCATGGGAAATAGGAAAAAGGAGTACTTTTGCAAGGAAAATGATTTGGTGTTGAGCCCTAATATCTAATCTTTAATGATGGTTACTGAGTTTTCAGGATACAAACAACAAAAAAATTCCTAGGGCTGCTGGAAAGGATTTTTAAAAATAAACCCATAGACATCAACCTATGTATCAAAAATGTGAAAACAAACAATAATAAGAAAATGGGACACCAATTTCTGGGAGCTCTGAAAACCTCTTTGTAGAATCCCATGAAACTGTTCACACAGCATTTTGTCGACCATTTCCTTATTTGGAAGCAAAGATAGAGAACATTTTTGATCAAACAATCATGACATGAACTGTAAATTTGGAATGAATACTAGTAAGATAACTTCTCTCTCTCTCTCTCTCTCTCTCTCTCTCTCTCTCTCTCTCTCTCTCTCTCTCTCTCTCTCTCTCTCTCTCCCAGCAATTTTTAATGTGGAAAATCAAGGTAATAATAGATAGTAAAGCTTATCCTGTGACTAATTCTTGTACTATATTTAAGTCTCCTGGATCCATTCAGCCTTCATTTTCTTATTAGGAAAGGGTGGACAGTATCTGTTGAAATGATGTAAGATCAATGGAACACAGTCACAAGTGTTAGGAAATGGACTTCACTATTACTGATGAAATAAACAATGAAAGGTAAATGGAATAATAATATCATGACCCTAGAAACTATCACGAGTACATAACTATGATTATGATTAATTCTTAATAATCAGAGTAAACTGATCAAAGGAGATTCTTTAAAGTGGCTATTTCAAAGGAAACTTACTTTCTCAGTTAATAGTAATATAGTAACCATAATAGTGAGAAAACCAGAGGATACAAGGTCTTGTCAAGAGAATGTAGTGTTGTGGAGCATTCATTTGTACTATGTGATGATATGTCACTGTGACTGTTTAGTAAAGAGCTGAATGATCATTAGTTAGGCAGGAAGAGGATAGGTGGGACTTCTGGGTACAGAGACCTCTGTGAAGGAAAAAGGAGGAGTCACCAGATACAGAGGAAGCAAGACAAGAAGGAAGAGAGGTAAAGCCACGAGTTGTATGCCAACACATAGAGGAATAGAAATGGGTTCATTTATATTATAAGAGCTAGTGGGATAAGCCTAAACTACAGGCAGAGATTTTATAATTAATTATAAATTCTTGTCAATATTTGTTAGCTGGTGGCCCAAAGAAAAACATCAATTAAGAAACAATATTATAATAAACAAAGTACCATCAACTTCACTTATACTAATCAAGATACATTCTACCAAAAGAAACCTAGAACCTTTGATTTTTCTCAACATTAGCACTAACCAATCCCTTTGTATGGTGTGCAGGGGACCAACCATATTTGTTCAGTGGAGATCATCCCAGTATTAACAATAAAATTCCCACATCATGAGAAATCCTTCAGATCTTGAAAATTGTCTGATTGTTCTTTTTATTTGGACTCTATGACTTTATTACGAGTTTGTCCACAGATGCATTGAAGAATAGGAATATCCCAAAGATTTCAGCCTTTGAATTTAAAGTTGTAATTTTATTCTATGAAATACAGAGTAATTGCCAAGCCCACATTATTTTAATGATTTGATAGTAAAAGCTTTTGCTGGACAAGTAGACATAATTCACCTTGTGCTCTATATTGGAAATTTCCACACTTCCTGAGAGGGTTGTAAAAGGTTTCCTAAAGGACATACGCAGGTGAAGAAACTTAGGACAAATACCTCCTGCAATTTTGAAGGGAGAAAATACCATATAATCTGCCATCCACAAAGTGCAGATGCAGTAAAAATGGTATTATATCATAAGTTTATGCTTGAAAATCGGAGAACCAGAGAAGCCAGTGATGTACATCCCCATTCAGGAATGGGCAAAGACTAATGCCTGAAGTCAAGCAGGTAAGCAAGAAACAAAACAAGGGGAATTCTTACATTTTCTGATTGTTAGTTGTATTAGGTTTTCATGAATGAATTGGGTGATATCTACCTGTATGGAGGGAAGGAGGGAAGTCTGAGATCATGAACCAAATGTTAACATCTGCAAAATCCTCACAGACATATCAGAAAGAATATAGATTTGAGAATCACTTGGTGTAGTTTGATTGCCATATAAAATTAACCATCGAAAAAGGAATTGTGACATACAATCAGTATAAAGGGGAAGAATGTAAAGATGTTTCACTGAGAAAGAATGTCAGTGTATTCTATCAACATTAATAGGATATTTGTATGCTATTTATATTTGAGTATATAAAAGCCTATTGGTGGGTGGAACACAGTTTCTGCCTCTCTTAGCTGAGAACACCAGAGGGCAGTTTGTCTCTGAGGAGTTAATAGTTTGTTGAGATAGAAATGATTTATTCGCAAATAACTAAATTTGTACTAACCTGGTCAGTCAAAGAACTGTGTCTTGACTGGACCCAGAGATTGAAATTGAAATATAAATGGTCTCACTATTCTTTTCTTTTTCCATTTTAACCGTTTCCCATGCAATAAAAACAAAGATAGGTTACTTGTCTATTGCAGTGATAAGATACCATGACCAAGGCAATTTACAGAAGAAAGAGTGTTTTGAGTGCTTACAATTTCAGAAGTTGAATCCATTACCACAGTGACAGGGAACAGGACAATAGGCCTGTAGCAATGGTAATGAAACAGTGTCTGAGAACTCTTATCTGACCCAGGAGCACCAGGCTTAGGGAGCTAACTTGAAACCTGAATTTTTTTTTGAAACCTCAAAACCCACTTGCAGGAAGTTTCCTCCTACAAGGCCATGTGCTTAATCCTTCTCAAGTAGTGGCAATTCCCGAGGAATAAGCATTCAAATACATGCTCTTATGGAGGCCAGTCTCATTCAGACTCCTAAAGTGGGTGTTGTAGTTTACTTTTCTATTATGATAAAATGCTATGACCAAAAGCAGCAAGAGGGTTAGTTTACAGATTACTGCTTACAGTTTGTCACCAGAACTCCAAGTAGGGATCTGTAGATAAGAATTGCTGAAAAGACCATGGAAGAATGCTCCTTACTGGCTCCCTTTCCATGGCTTTCCCAGTGTGCTTATGCCACCTAGGACCACCTGCTAGGAGGTGGCACTGACTAAAGTGGGCTGGGCCCTCTTTCTTCAGTCGTTAATGAAGAATATGCCTCACATACTTTGCCTACAGGCCAATCTGATGAAGGCATTTTCTCAAGTCAAGTTCCCTCTTCTGAGATGACACTAGCTTGTGTCAAGTTGAAAAACAAAAACAAAACAGAAAATTAAGCTGGTTGTGGTGGTGAAACCTTTAGTCACAGCTCTTGGGAGGCAGAGGAAGGCAGGATCTGTGAGTTCAAGGTCAGACTAGTCTACAAAGCAAGTTCCAGGATAAACACATCTATCACACACAGAAACCCTCTCATGAAACACCAAAGCAAACCAAAATCAAAACAAACCAAAGCAAAAAACCAAACAACTAAGCAGCACAGAAAATATTGTTAGGAATGAATGTGAGGGTCAGGAAAATGGCCATATAATCCAAATTTTGTCAGTGAAGCAAAAGTTTTCCTTTTTGCAGAAGGCTGAAAAACTGTCTAGAACTGGACAAGCAAGTCTATCCCTAGTGTAAGGAGCCCTGTGCCTCTGTGTGGTCACAGCATGCCTTCACATTCTCACTGAGTGGCTAACAGAGCAGTGCAGTTTCTAGACAGAGTGAAGTCTGAGTATATACTTTGATTTCAGAAAAATGCTGACATGGGAGGGAATTTTGTTAAATGACAGTTTTATAATTTACTTTAGAAGTAGAATTTCCTTTATCTTGTTTAACACATTAATAGAGAAGGCTTGATATTTTGTTTGTATTTTCCATAGTATCAACAAATTTTAAGCCAAGTGTGGTGTCTTAAACATGTAATCTCAGCACCAAGGAGGTTGAGACAGGAGGATTGCTGTAAGTATAGGCCACGGTGGGCTACAAAGTGAGTTTATGACCAGACATAGCTGCACAGCCAAACCCTGCCTCAAGAAAACAAAAGGAAATGAAGGAGAGGAGAGGATTAGAACCAAGAAAAGCATTTCATTTAATTTCACGTGCTCAAAAGTATAACTGTGCATAGAATGACCAAAGTTCATTTTGTCTACATTTCAAATATGTATATGTAGTGGCATATTATTTGTATTTTGATACGTAAATCTTACCTGAAGACTAGAGGCAAAGCTAGAAGCCACGAGACGTCAGGCAATGGTGGCACACACCGTTAATCCTAGCATTTGGGAGGCAGAGTCAGATGGATCTCTGTGAGTTCAAGGCCACCCTGGGGTACACAAGATCAACGAAGAAATATATCCAGGTGGCAGTGGCCTACAACTTTAATCCCAGTACTAGGGAGTCATCTGCCCTCAATTCTAGCACTAGAGGGAATATATAATGAGAGGAGAGAGAGGCTATCTGCTTAGTTTGTGGTTCCCCAGCCTTGGCAGAGGTAAGAGTTCTCTAGTGGCTTGGCTTCATTGCTTTTCTGGTTTTCGAGTTGAACCCCAATTTCTGTCTCTGGGATTTTATTATTCATGCTACATGTATAGCCTATTTGAGTGATATGTGTCATCTAGTACCCATCAGAGTCTTGTTACAGAGGTAGAAATAGTGCCTTTTGATGAAAGGCTTTGAATATGGTTTTCCTGAGAAAAAGGTCTTAAGTCTGCTTTATCAACAAAGTTCAATATAGGATGTTTCTGCAACATGTCTGCTCATGTATGACCTTGATAGTATTCTATATTAAATTCTGATTTTTGTTTTGTCTTTTATCTACATAATAATTCTAGGCATATCAACAATACAATAATTTTGCTATGCCAGAGTAGACTCTGACCAAGCTAGCACTGAGAATGGGTGTACCTCTCACTTCCTAATGCCTGCTAGGTGAACTGCCAAGCCTGATTCTTATAAGGCACATTTCTCATTCAAAGCACAACAGATATAGGAATTATATATAAATGGCCTGTGCACTAACAAGGTTATTCTTAGATATCCTTCTTTGTATTTTTAGGAACAATAAACATTTTCATAAATTTTTAGTTTTATCAGAGTAGCTAACATTAAATAAGTTTCAAAATTGCTACAGTTTTGATGGATAGAAATGACATATTCTTATTGACTGATAATATTTATTTCTCTTCAGAAGTATGCAGTAGACATTTATTTTAAAAAATTTCCCTTGAAAACAATTAATAAAATTGCTTAAATTTCACAGAGGATGTCAGATCCTTGCAGGTTTTTAAATTAAAAAATAGACAAAATATTTAAATTTCACAGTGGATTGTAGAACATTGCACATTTATATTACATGTATGTATATATTTGTAAATTCACATAGTGAACTCTATACTACCTTTGGTTAGCCTGCTAGCAAAGTAGAAAATGAGTAAGACCTCCGATTTGGGACACTTCAGCCATTTTTGTGACCTGATTAATCTCTTTCTTATTCAGTACTCATTTAAATAATTTGCTCATACTAATTTTAGATCTCTAAATTGCCTACACATTGTGTGCAGAAACTGATTATGATTGTCATATCCATGAAATAATACAGAAGGAAGAAACTTCAACTCCACTCTCAGAGTTAGTAGGCCAGAATTAATTTGAAGTCTGCTTAACTATATGTAGACCTAGTGTTCCATAAAAGAAATACTTGAGTCATCAGATATATGTAAATTTATAATCCTATATGAATAGTGAAATGAGCTACTAGCAAATACTTCAGAGACGGAAAGAAAAGACTAAAAAGAAACATAAATCCATTTTATTTATATATATATAAATTGTCAGGTCTCATTGGAAGCAGAGATTATTGAACTGATCACTGGTGAGTATAAAAATAGATTTCTGAAACAAAAACCCCACAAAACAGTTCAGACAGCAGTAGTTCCATGGTATGTTAAACAAAAATAATAAATATTCATTTAGATGACTAGATTCCCAAATCATGTGTTGAATTACAGTTGGAGTTAAAACCAGCTATGCAATGATACTGTCTTAAAATTAGGTCTTGTTCCACGACGTTCAGTCTTTTGGAGTATTTTTTTTTAAATAATCAACCATGATCCCAATCTTTCAGAGAGTTCCTGTAAGTGAGAAAAATGGTGCACTATGACAGTAGACACAGACAGAAACTATAATTTAACTTGAATTTCTCACAGTGTGTGGCTTAAGCTGAACCTTTGGTTGATCTAAGGAAACCACATTTTTCCATGTATGTAATTATTATACAGTCACATAAAGCTTGAACATGGCATTTTCTTTCTCAGAAAGAAAGGGTGGCTTGATTTTTGTTTAGTTTTGTTTTGATTTTGAGACAGGGTCTCACTATGTAGCCCTGGAAGGCCTGGACTTCCCCATGAAGAAGAGGTTGGCACTGAACTTTTAAACAAATCCTCTTCTTTCTGTTCCCTACTCCCCAGAATTTTATGCCAACAGGTATAAACCAGCATGTTCAGCTACAAAGGGAGGCCCTTTGCTCTAGAATCAACTTGGGAGAAACAAGAGCTTTTTCAATCAAATATAATGTATTTTATTATAGAAATAATTACAATGTGAGCATATATAACAGAGAAAGTAAAAGAATTAAAGTATTTAAATAGCCTTTGCAAATACTAGGACTACTGGCAGACAGTCTAATTGGTGCAGTATATTTTCATAAAGGGATGAATATTGAGATTGGGTGCTTCTAGTGTTCAACTTTTAATTTGCATTTTATTTAATATGTTACTATCTGTGCCCTTTATCTCTGTCCTTCAGCAAAGATGACAAAATCAGTGGTGGTAAGTACTATAATTATCATAGACTGAATGAGCCACCTTGTCCTTCTGCTGTGAGACTACAATGAATCTGCTGAAACTTCAGCAAACATCAAACTTGTCAGAGTTGGATCTTGCATTTTCTAGACCCGAACTAGGATTTCTTTATTTTTCTCTTCTCCTTTTCCAGTTCCTCCTCCTTTTTCTTTCTCTGTTTTTCTTTCTTTTTTTTGTGTTAAGAAGTAAATTTCCATTGTTTAAGTCTGTAACATTCTGTAATGGCTGCTCTGACAGATTATCACAGTGGTAGTTAAAAAAAACATGCATTTTAGAAATATAGAGATATCTATCTGGGTGTCATGGACCACACATATAATCCCAGCATTTGAGAGACAGAAGCAGGATTTCTTTGAGTTTGAGGACAGCCTGGTCTACATATAATGGTAGAGATAAAGATGGTATAAAAATCTTTGACTATTTTTGGCAAGAGCACCTTCTACAATTAACTCATCCTCTGTGCCTTCAGAAGATACCTTTATTTAGAGCCTATGCAATTAAAAATGATTTATAATGAACATTATATCATAAGAAATGGCTTTATAATTGTGTGCCAGTGCATGAGAAACATTTACATGGAAAGGGCAATCCTTCTTTTCATCCCCATTTTCTTTACAACCTGCATTATCTATTAAAGTCATTCATTATTGGTTGTGCTGTGTGTCAGTTGTTTAACTGTTAACTTGACACAATCTAGAATCTCTTAAAAAGGGAATCTTGATGAGGCTGTATCTAGATTATGTTGGCTGGTGAGGTAGTCTGTGGAGATCATCTTAATTACATCAATTGAGGTGGGACAACCAAGACATTGTGGATGGCACCATTTCATATGAGAGGGATTAACTGTATGAGAGGAGAAAGTGAGCTAAATACACACATTCATTAATTTATTGTGCTCTGCTCTTGACTGTGGATGTAATATGACTAGCAGCTTTAAGTTTCTGCCAACTTCACTTCCCTGAATTGGTGGACTGCATACTGGACTTGTAAGCCAGATAAGTCATTTCCCCCTTAAGGTGTTTTTGTCAGAGTGTTTTATCATAGCAACAGGAATGAATCTAAGGTTTGCTGTAACTATAGATTCATAAAATGACCACAAAAGTAAAAGCATCATGTCCCTTCATTTTACTTTTCCAAAGAAATGAGGATGAATGAAAATGTATCTAAAGCTTTATTACCAAATGACATTTCAAGTGGTAAAACAAGTGGACACTTAACATATTAAAGGAAGAACACAGAATAATAACTGTATGAAGAATATTAGATATGCTTATGTTTTATATTAATGTCTTCCCCCAAACATAAAGTTTTTATTAATTAGTTGAAAATTTCCCACAATGCATCTCAATCACAGTTGCTTCCCATTCCTCCCATGACCACCCTCCCACCTATACTCATTGGAGCCTGGTCAAACTCCCAATGGGCAGCCCCCTTAAAGAAAACTGAGTCCTTCCCCACATCCCTGCCAGAAGCTTTTAACTGCAAAGAGCTACACTTCAGCATCTCTAGCACAGTTTTTAAGGATTTTCTTCAATGGCTTCCTTTCTGGACGGTTTCTGGAAGGGTTAGCACAGAATCCTTTATTTCTGGAAGGGTTAGCATAGAATCCTTCGTCTCTCATTCTCAGTTATGGATTTTCAGTCATCAATATCATTGCAAAAGATGCTTCCCTGCCAAAAGATGATCCTGGCAGCAGCATGGATCATGGGTGTCATCCTGGTCTCCAGGAGCATCACAGATCCCAGAAATCAATGTGGGAGACTTGACCCTTAAAATGAACAATTCTTAATCTCATATATCTTGTTGTTGCTCACAATCAAGTTGATTGGGCCGCATAAGGGGTAGAACCCACATGAGCTCTATGCTGCTATACATCACCTTGCCTCCAGCACTGGCTGCCATGCGGATACTCCAGGCATGGATCATTGGATTTGAAGTCCCAGTAGGGAGAACAGCTAGAATGGCAGAAGCAATGCACTAGGCCTGCATGCTGAGTGGCAGTCTCTCAGTTGAGCAGCGACAGAGCTAGGTGGGCTGGTAGTGGACTGAGCCTCTTGTAGGCCTAAGGACTGCCTTCTTTGTTGCAACTGCACACACATACTCAGTGGTGCCTCTGTATCTATATAGTTCTGCTTCTCTCTGCTGTGTGAACCACTCTCTTCAGCCATCTCTTTTTCCATCCTATATTTCTCTTCTTGAATATATATATGATTCAGTCTGTGAGTCATGTATTTGGAATTTCAGAAAATGTCTTTGGCTTCATTGTATCCAGTATTCATGAAATAATTATTCACTTTTGAAGTTAATACAGGTACAAATAATATATTAGCAATTTTGATAACTGGTATATCTGCTTTGGAGCAAATTATTCACTTATTTAATTTAAGAAAGGAAGTGTACTTTGCAAAAGTACAGTAGAGAACTATGTGATTAGGTTCTTGTTGCATGCATATTCTTTAGAAATGTTTTAATGTAGGTTATATGAAATAGTAACATCTTAATTGGTAGAAGATATAACTTTGTAGTAAGTTCATAGTTGTTATGCAGCTACTCATTAAGAAAGATTTGAGTCTGAGGCTGGTGTGATTGTTCCACAGGTAAGAGTACTCACTGCTCTTGCAGAAGATTACTGTTCGGTTCTCAGCACCCACATAGGTTGCTGACAACCATCTGTAACTTCAGTTCTATTACTTCCAACATCCTCTTTTGGCCTCCAAGGGACCAGAATGAATAAGGTACACACACATACACTCAGGTATACACACACACACACACACACACACACACACACACACACACACACTTGAATTAATTAAGCAAGTAAACCATTAAACGTTTTAAGATGATTTTTTTAGGACCTTGTTTCTAGAAAAATATTCAAATTACAATCAAAATGTAATTGGGACTTTGGAATATGCTACCCTATATTTTCACTGTCCAAGAAATTACATTCTTTAAGTCCTATTTAATTTTCCAACTATAGAATATGCTGATTAAACATTAAAGATTCTTCTTATTGCTATCATCATAGTCATCATTAATTGTGTTTAAAGGAAACCTTGGCAGGCATGGGTGACCTGCTGGCAAGGATTAGCCACTCTGGAATTCACAATGGATAGTTTTGTTCTCAGCAGTAGGTAGCATTATAATTAATAGAAATTTCCCATATGGGAAATTTAAAATTTAAAAGAAATTGTGGTAATTAAGTTCATCAGAAAGACATGGAAAGTTTTGGAGCTTTCTAATAACTGCTACTGTGTGGACCTTCTTCATTTGATTTCTGTGTCTAAATCAGGGACACATTAGGGGCTTTAATTTATTTATTTCATTTTATTGCTTGCTTAGCAAAAACTATTAAACTATTAAGTGATTTTTGTTTGAGCAGTATAAACAAACATTCACTAAGTGTTTCTCATATTTGGAACATTAAATTTTACTTTTCCACTATTGCTAATAGTCAACAAAATGTTTTAAAAATTTCCTCATGTCCACTATACAAGTAAATATGACCTGTCTTGTAGGAAGTCTACATGTACTAAAGTATCATACTGTACTTAATAAACATAGATAATTTTTTAAAAATTTATTTTTATTAAAATTTTCCATCTCCTCCCCTCCTCCCACTTTCTTCCTCTCCCCTCCACCCATACTCCCACACCCTCCCTCTCCAGGCCAAAGAGCAGTCAGGGTTCCCTACACTATGGGAAGTCCAAGGACCTTCCAACTACCCCCAGGTCCAGGAAATTGAGCATCCAAACTGACAAGGCTCACACAGAGCCCGTCCATGCCGTAGAATCAAGGCCATTGTCCTTGGCTTCCCAGTCAGCCTTCAACGTCAGCCACATTCAAAGAGTCTGGTTTGATCACATGTTCAATCAGTCCCATTCCAACTGGTCTTGGTGATCTCCACTTAGATCTGTCCCACCATCTCAGTGGGTGAACGCACCCCTCATGATCTTGACTTTCTTGCTCATGTTCTCCCTCCTTCTACTCCTCATCAGGACCTTGGGAGCTCAGTCCAGTGCTCCAATGTGGGTCTCCGTCTCTATCTCCATCCATCACCAGATAAAGGTTCTATGGTAATATGCAAGATAATCATCAGTGTGGCTATAGGACAAGGCCAGTTCAGGCATCGTTTCCTCTGTTGCCCAATGAACAAGCTGGGGACATCTCCTTGGACACCTGGGAACCCGTCTAGAGTCCAGACTCTTGCCAACCCTAAAATGGCTCCCGTAATTAAGATACATACTACCCTGCTCCCCCAACCACCCCTCTTCCATCCCAACCATCCCATTCCCTCAAGCTCTCCGCATCCTTTCCTTCTCCCTTCTCTCCCAGCATCTCCCCTTATCCCCACCTCACCCCCACCCCCATGCTCCCAACCCCTGCCTCGCAATTTTGTCCATTTCCAATATGCAGGATGATAACAATATGTTTTTCTTTGGGTTCACCTTCTTATTTAGCTTCTCTAGGATCACAAATTATAGGCTCTATGTCCTTTATTTATGGCTAGAATCCACTTATGAGTGAGAACATACCATATTCCTCTTTTTGGGTCTGGGTTACCTCACTCAGTAAAGTGTTTTCTATTTCCATCCATTTGCATGCAAAATTCAAGATGTCATTGTTTTTACCGCTGAGTAGAATGCTAAAGTGTATATGTGCCACACCTTCTTTATCCATTCTTCTATTGAGGGACATCTAGGTTGTTTCCAGGTTCTGGCTATTACAAATAGTGTTGCTATGAACATTGTTGAACAAATGCTTTTGTAGTATGATTGGGCATCTCTTGGGTATATTCCCAAGAGTGGAATTGCTGGGTCCTGAGGTAGGTTGACGCACAGTTTCCTGAGAAACCACCACACTGATATCCAAAGTGGTTGTACAAGTTTTCATTCCCACCAACAATGGATGAGTGTTCCCCTTACTCCACATCCTCTCCAGCATAGGGTATCATTGGTGTTTTTGATTTTAGCCATTCTGAGGGGTATAAGATGGTATCTTAGAGTTGTTTTGATTTGCATTTCCCTAATCGCTAAGGAGGTTGAGCATGACCTTAAGTGTCTTTTGGCCATTCGAACTTCTTCTGTTGAGAATTCTCTGTTCAGTTCAATGCCTCATTTTTCTAATTGGGTTAATTACCATTTTAAAAATCTAGTTTCTTGAGTTCTTTATATATTTTGGAGATCAGACCTTTGTCTCTTGTGGGGTTGGTGAAGAACTTCTCCCAATCAGTAGGTTGCCTATTTGTCTTAATGACAGAGTCTTTGCATTATAGAAGCTTCTCAGTTTCAGGAGGTCCCATTTATTCATTGTTGCTCTTATTGTCTGTGCTACTGGGGTTCTACATAGGAAATGGTCTCCTGTGCCCATGTGTTGTAGACTACTTCCCACTTTCTCTTCTATCAGATTCAGTGTGGTCAGATTAATATTGAGGTCTTTAATCCATTTGGACTTGAGTTTTGTGCATGGTGATAGAAATGGATTTACTTTCATTCTTTTACATGTTGACATCCTGTTATGCTTTCTATCTTCCACTGTATACTTTTAAATTCTTTGTCGAAAATCAGGTGTTCATAGATTTGTAGGTTAATATCTGGGTCTTCGATTCAATTCCATTGGTCAACATCCCTGTTTTTGTGCCAATACCAAGCTGTTTTCATTACTGTGGCTCTGTAACAGAGTCTGAAGTCAGGGATAGCTATGCCTCCGGAAATACTTTTATTGTATAGGATTATTTTGGCTATCCTGGGATTTTTGTTTTTCCACATAAAGCTGATTACTGTTCTCTCAAGGTCTGTGAAGAATTTTTGGGGATTTTGATGGGGACTGCATTGAATCTATAGATTGCTTTTGGCAGAATTGCCATTTTTTACTGTATTTATCCTCCCAATCCAAGAGCAAGAGAGATCTGTCCATTTTCTGTTATCCTCTTCAATTTCTTTCTTCAAAGACTTAAAGTTCTTGTCAAATAGATCTTTGACTTCCTTGGTTAGAGTTACCCCAAGATACTTTATACTATTTGTGACTATTGTGAAAAGTGATGTTTCTCTGATTTCTCTCTCTGCTTCATTATCCTTTGTGTATAGGAGAGCAACTGATTTTTTAAAGTTGATCCTGTATCCTGCCACATTGCTAAAGGTGTGTGTTTATCAGCTGTAGGAGTTCTTTGGTATAGTTTTTGGGGTCGCTTATGTATACTATCATGTCATCCACAAATAACGAAAGTTTGACTTCTTCATTTCCAGTTTGAAACCCCTTGATCTCCTTATGCTTTATTATTGCTATTGCTAGTACTATATTGAAGTATATTGCAAGTACTATATTGAAGAGGTATGGAGAGAGTGGACAGCCTAGTCTTGTTCCTGATTTTAGTGGGATGGCTTTGAGTTTCTCTCCATTTAATTTAATGTTAGCTGTTGGCTTGCTGTATATTGCTTTTATTATATTTAGGAATGACCCTTGTATCCCTAATGTCTCCAAGACCTTTATCATAAAGGGGTGCTGACTTTTGTCAAATGCTTTTTCAGCATCTAATGAAATGATCATATGTTTTTTTCCTTCAGTTTATTTATAAGATGGGTTACATTGATAGATTTTCGTATGTTGAACCAGCCCTGCATCTCTGGGATGAAGCCTACTTGATCATAATGTATGGCTTTTTTGCATGTGTTCTTGAATTCTGTTTGCCATTATTTTATTGAGAATTTTTGCATCGATGTTCATGAGTGAGATTGGTCTGTAATCCTCTTTCTTGGTTAAGTCTTTGTGTGGTTTTGGTATCACGGTGTCTGTAGCTTCATAAAAGGAGTTTGGCAATAACTCATCGGTTTCTATTTTGTGAAAGACATTAAGGAGTATAGGTATTAGCTCACCGTAGAAGTTCTGGTTGAATTCTGCATTGAAACCATCTGGTCCAGGCCTCTTTTGGTAGTGAGGTTTCTGATGGCAGCTTCTAATTCCTCGCAGCTTACAGGTCTTTTTAAACTGTTCATCTGATCTTGATTTAATTTTGGTATAATGTACTTATCTAAAAAAAGGTGTCCATTTCCTTCACATTTTCCAATTTTGTGGCATACAGGTTTTTGTAGTAAGATCTAATGATTCTCTGAATTTCCTCTGTGTCTGTGGTTATGTCCCCCTTTTCATTTCTAATCTTGTTAATATGTGTGTTCTCTCTCTGCCATTTCATTAATATGGCTAGGGGTTTGTCAATCTTGTTGATTTTCTCCAGGAACCAGGTTTTTTCTTCATTGAATCTTTGGATTGTTTTCTGTGTTTCTATTTTGTTGATTTCAGCCCTCAGTTTGATTATTTCCAGTCTTTTATTCCTCCTGGATGAATCTTCTTCTTTTATTTCTAGAGCTTTCAGCTGTGCTGTTAAGTCTCTAATGTGTGCTTTCTCTGTTTTCTTTATGTGGGCAGTTAGTGCTATGAACTTTCCTCTTAGCACTGCTTTCATAGTGTCCCATAGGTTTGGGTTTGATGTGTCTTTATTTTCATTGAATTCAAGGATAACTATACTTTCTTTATTTCTTCCTTGACCCATGGGTGGTTCAGTAGTTGACTGTTCAGTTTCCACGAGTTTGTAGGATTTCTGGGGTTAGAATTGTTGAATTCTAGCTTTATTCCATGTTGATCCGATAGTACACAGGTGGTTACTACAATTTCTTTGTATCTATGGATGTTTGCTTTGTTACCAATTATGTGATCAATTTTTGTGAAGGTTCCATGCGATGCTGAGAAGAAGGTATATTCTTTTCTGTTTGGGTGGAATTTTCTATAGATGTCTGTTATGTCCATTTGGTTCATTACATCTGATATTTCTCTTATTTCTCTGCTGAGTTTCTGTCTGGTTGACCTATCCATTGGTGAGAGTGGAGTGTTGAAATCTCCTGCTATTAGAGTGTGGGGTTTGATGTATGCTTTGAGTTCTAGTAATGTTTTTTTTACATAAGTGGGTGCTTTTATATTAGGGGCATAGATATTCAGGATAGAGAATTCCTCCTGATGAATTGTTCCTGTTATGAGTATAAAGTGTCCATCTCCATCTCTTCTGATTGATTTTAGTTTGAAATCAATTTTGTTAGATATTAGTATCGCCAAACCCGCTTGTTTCTTTTTTCCATTTCCATTTCCATTCTTTTCCCAACCCTTTACTCTGAGGTAGCTTCTGTCTTTAATTTTGAGATGTGTTTCTTATAAACAGCAGAATGTTGGGTCCTGATTTTGTATCCATTCTCTTAGCCTGTGCTTTTTTATAGGTGAATTGAGTCCATTGATATTAAGTGATATTAAAGACCAGTGGTTGTTAACTCAGGTTATTTTTTCTGGTGGAAGAGTTTGTGTGTTTCCCTTTTAGAGTTGTGCTGGTGGAGGATTATCAGATGTTTGTGTTTTTATGGGTGTTGTTGGCCTCCTTTGTTTGTGATTTTCCTTCTAGTATTTTCTGTAAGGCTGCATTTGTGGCAACGTATTGTTTAAATCTATTTTTGTCCTGGAATAACTTGTTTTCTCCATCGATGGTGAATGCAAGCTTTGCTGGATATAGTAGTCTGGGCTTGCATCCATGATCTCTTAGTGTCTGCATTATATCTATCCAAGACCTTCTGGCTTTCATGGATTCCATTGAGAAGTCAGGTGTGATTCTGATAGGTTTTCCTTTTTATGTTATTTGACCTTTTTCCCTTGGAGCTCTTAATATTTGTTCTTTATTCTGTATGTTTTGTGTTTTGATTATTATATGGCGAGGGGATGCTTTTTTTTTTTTGATCCAGTCTATTTGGTGTTCTTTATGCTTCTTCTTGTACCTTCATAGGAATATCCTTCTTTAGGTTGTGGAAATTTTCTCCTATAATTTTGTTGAATATATTTTCTCGGCCTTTGAGTTGTAACTCTTCTCCTTCTTCTACTCCTATTATTCTTAGGTTTGGTCTTTTCACAGTATCCCTGGTTTCCTAGATGTTTTGTGTTAAGGATTTGTTGGATTTGTTTTGTTCTTTAATCAGTGAGCTTATTTCCTCTGTAGTATCTTCAGTGTCTGAGATTCTTTCTTCTATCTTTTGTATTCTGTTGGTAATACTTGTCTCTGCAGTTCCTGTTCATTTACCCAGATTTTCCATATCCAGCCTTCCCTCGGTTTATGTTTTCTTCATCATCTCCATTTCATTTCTCAAGTCTTGAACTGTTTCCCTAACTTGTTTGATTGCTTTTTCTTGTTTTTCGTGGGTATCTTTGAGAGATTTATCCATTTCCTCAATCTTTTTGTTTGTCAACTCTATTTCTTTATGGCAGTTTTTCACCTCCTGTTTAAGGTCCTCTAATATTTTCATAATATTTCATTTAAAGTCAATTTCTTCTATTTCTTCTGGAGTAGGGTGTTCAATTCTTCATAATTCTTGATCCCTTATTTCTGGTAATGTCATGTTGCCTTTCAGGTTGTTGGAGCAATTCTTTCATTGGCGCCTGCCTATCTCTTCCTTCAAATGGAGCCAGGAGAGTCTTGGTGTCTTGGTCCAGTCTGCTGTGACTGATTCTCTGGGTGGATCTCCTCAGTGCAGGAGCAGGAACTGTTCCTGTCCCTCTGGACGAAACTCCTCAGCACTGAATCAGGGATACCTGGTATTCCAGGGCCACCTCAGACACAAGGGCTGACTTGGTGGCAGGGCAGGGCAGGGTCAAGTGGAACAGAGAAATCCTGCAGCAGGAGCTAGGGTGGGGGCTGTGCTCTCTTCCAGGACAGTCTTCCCCTGGATAGCACACACTCACCCGCCTGGATGAAACTCCTCAGCACTGAAACAGGGATACTTGGTATTCTAAGGCCACCTCAGACACACAGGCAGACTCTCTTCCGGGACAGTCTTCCCCTGGATAGCACACACTCACCCTCCTGGATCTAAACATAGATAACTATTATGTCAATTAAAACCACCAAGTAAGTATCACCATCTTATTGGTTTACATCTCAGCAAATCGTTTGGACCTACATGTTCAAAAGACCCTGGCCCAGATTGTATGTAAATGCATGTGAGTAATAATAGATACTTAGATTTGCAGAGAATTCAAATCTCATTTCCTGATACTAGGCATATTTGCACTCCCATTAAACCTTGTATATTGCTATTATTAAGAATAGTTCAATGAACAAATTGGACACAGTACTAATGTTTTACACAGAGATGATAGAAAGATTTCTTAGAGAGTCAAGGGAATACCTCAGGAAATGATCACAATAAATACTTAAATCATTGTTTCTTACATAAGGGATAATATATATTTAAAATTTTAAAAATAAAAATTATATGGAGATATATATATATATATTTACATTAATTTGTTTGTGCATGTGTGTGTCATACCACATGTGGAAATCAGAGGACAATTTACAGAAGTTTCTCTCTATGAACTGTGTAGGAGCTGGGAATCTAACATAGCTCCTTAGGGACCTTTACTCACTGAACTGTCTCATTGGCCCATGGGATATTATAATAAGGAGAAACTCCAAATACCCTTTGGAATACTTGGCATTATGAAACCTAAAATAAGTTTTGCTGCTAAATACTGATACTGCTGTGTATACTACACTTACAGAGCCTTCAGCGGTTCCACTACGAACCCAAAGTCCTTAACTTTCACTTTTTTGGTCTGATAGCAAGTGCTTTCCCTGATTAGAATTTAGAAATTCCAGGAGGCAAATATGTTAGATGTGTAGTTTCAGTTCTTCAAATGGATTATCACCTTTCATCCCTAGGCAACTATGCAGTTTGAAGGATTTCAATCTGATTAATAAAATTATTTATGTGATAATGTAGAGATCCATTTGTCTACATTTCTGTCTAAAAAGATGCTTGTATGTCTTCTTTCTCTAACAAAATATTCTTCACATTAGTTTGTTTAAGTGGCTTGGACCATTGTTGTTCAGTTTAGTTCAATGTGCTTGACTTTTGTTTTTATTAGTAGCCACAATCTCACCATAATTGTTTTAAAGATGTTTTTCTTGGTTACATATAAAAGGTAATTTAATTTTGCTATCTATTTATTTGTGTATAGAGGGTGAGAGAAGTATTCATGTGCAGTTTTGCATTTGTGTGGATGTCAGAATACACTTTTGAGAGTCAGTTTTGTCCTTCCATAATATGGATTTCAGGGATTGAACTCTTGTGGTCAAGCATGGTGATAGGTGCTCTTACCTGCTAAGCCATCTTGTCAGCCCAAAGGGCAACTTTTATGCCACAGAGAGAACTATAAATAAAATAGAATTTGTAATACAACAATCAAAGCTGTCTGAAAGAGGATGGTCTTAGACTGTATGTTTAGTTGCCAGTTATAGATCACAGGAGTCTATTAGGATAAATTCTTCTGTATCTGCAGTTTTTAAAAAGTCAGATTTTTTTTTAAATCTCAATTCATCCATTGTATGAAAAATAGAATAGACCACAGCCTACCTACCTGAAGCAATTTCATTAGAATTTTATTTTTAAAACCATTTTGAGTGTTGCTACTATTCACTGTACAATTGACTATTCATTCTTTCATGACTTTACTAGGCTATTTATTAAAAATATATTCCAGTCAAAAAACTATGATTTCTAACTGATCATATGAGTAGATTAACTTGGCAATATATTGGTTCTGATTTTCAGTGTTTTATTCTTTTTTTGAGCATGTTTTGCCAGTTCATTGTCCATCATTCTTTTCCTCTACATGTGCTCAGGCATTTTGGTGAGTCTTTTATTTTTATAGTCTTCCCACTTGCCCAAAACTCATATACCTTCAGCTCCTTCAGAGTATGGCCATTCTAGGTAATCTAATGAAGATGAGACTCTTCTCTAGTTTCTTTGTTTTATAGTTTGTTGTTTCATAGACTCCCTCTCCCCCATTTCTGAGAATGCCTTTGACAAATACAAACCCAATCCAAATTGCTGGTTTTTCTTGAAGGGCTCAATGTCTAATATGTTCACTAAGAATTCATGTCGTGGGTTTCTTTGCTCTTCTTTAACATTCTCTTTCTTGTTTTTAGAAAATCTCAGGCAGCTTTATGTGTTAATAGGAGGGGTTAAGGATGGCATTCTACCTCTGAGATTTGTTAATTCTGGAGAACACATGAAGCACTTCTTTTGTCTGAATCATCAAGAATATGGCATAAATCATCTTGGGGGGTAAAAAGTTTTGAATCATGAAGCCTGTCTAGCCAAAATTTTATGTTTAAAAACACATACAAATGGTCACTTTGACCTCTTAATTAGTCACTAAATATTTACTTGACTACTGATATTTTAATAATCATCTTTCTTTCCAAGAATAGCATAATATCAATAAACACAATCATTTTTTATACTTTTCCTTACAATGATTATTCTTGAAGCAGCCATTTTCAAGCCTACTATAACAACTTCAAAGAAGAAGGCTAAGGCAAAATAAATATGTGCATTTATGTTCACAAAGCTGTTTATGTCTGTGTTGGAGAACATGAGGTTATGGAGGGAACAGGAAACAAGTAGCACCCTGATTCTCTTTGGTCTGCTTGGTCCTCTCTTTGTACTTACACCTGAAATTATGACATGAAAGCAAGGCATGCTGTTTCACACCTGAAAATCTGGGACGCTGAGGCAGGAGGATTTCCATGAGTTCCAGGCCAGCCATGGCTACATAGTGAATTTCAGGCCATCATGGACCATAAGGCTACAATGTAAGATCCTAAGACATGTCTCATAAAAGAAAGAGTTAAGAAAGAGAAAGAAATGAGGGAGGTATGGAGAGAAAGAGAAGGGAGGAGAAAAGAAGGGAGGTAGAGAAATAAAAAAAATATGTCTTGGCACAAAACTCTTTGATATCTTTTTCCTGAGTAAGGTTATTATCCCAGAGATGCTACCATAATCCCAGCTAATGGAAGTCTTTCTTGAGTGCAGTCGTTTAGTCATTTATTCTTCACTTATTGTTTATATGGGATATACTTATTGATCAACATGCTAAGTTAGAAGGAGTAGTAATGTGGGCAGTACTGATGACAGTGCTAATGTTGAGCTGGGTAAAAATTACATACCCAAGTCAAATGAGAGAAATTAAGAACTGATTGATGTACCAGGTTTTGGAATACAGTTATCCAGTAGAAGTAAGTAAGTAGAAGTAGAGGGATTTGGATATGCTTTAAATATAGAGTAGGCATACTAATTCAGCGTCTATTGTATTCTAGTTTCTTGGCTTTGAAGAAATTACCTAGCCTCGCCTCAACTTCAAATCCTCATCTATAAAAGGGGTTATAATAGTATTGAATATCTACCCTTGCCAAGCATATTTTGGAAACAGTTTCCCCAAAGCAATAATGTTGAGAGGTGAGGTCATTAAGACATTAAGAAGTAACTGCATCAGCCTCATAATGGAGTAATGCTTGAAGTGGGTAACCTTTTGTGTCAGGTATTGTTGAAATGAACTCTTAATGAAATGGTGAGTATAGCTTTCTTCCTTTGCTCTCATGTGTGCATGCTCCTGCCTCACTGGATGGTGAAGCAGAAAGAGTCTTTCCAAATACCAGGATTTCAACTCTGAACTTTTTAGTCTCCAGAATCATAATGACTTTTCTTTCTTTAAAAGTGTCCCACCTGTAGTATTTTGTTATAGAAATGTAAGACAAGTATTGACCATGTAGTTGGAATGATTAAACTGAAAGTTCATACTATGTACCAACCATAACATATACCAATATGATGATCAAATTGTTATTAGTGATATTGCAATGGCAGTGAGAACTCTGGATTGGCCATGTGAGAAATTTTAGGAATGCAGAGACAATTGTGACTATTTTATACAGCTAAAATTAGAACCTTACACATAGAAACTTTGCTTAGCAGAGAACAAAGGTGAACTCAGTCTCATGGATGCCTAAGGTTCTGAGAATAAGTAACTGTTGAGGGCTCAGTCCTAAACAAGGCTTTTCTTTCACCACATCTACAGTTCAGGGATCATCAAAGAAGAGAGATAATAAAGAATATAAGAGCTAGAAAGTAAGAATAAGAGCTGGGAAATGCCATTTTCTGAGCAGGAGATAATACTGCAACCAAGAACTCACTGCTTCTGTAGTTGCTGGCTCTGAGCCTGTGCAAGAAAAGACTTGTTAACAGTCAGGTACAGATAGATCAAGGGCTCTTGGGTCCCCATTGAACAATTGGCTATGATTCATGTGGTGGAAAGGGAAGTTATTACTTTCAGCTGTGTACATAGTTGATGAGTCCAGTAGACTCAAGTGAATAGTTTCAAATTCATGGTCAGGTGGCCTGGTTAAACTTGTTGGGTCTCAAAAGATAACAAAAGACATGAAAGAATAGAAATTTGTTTTGTGGAAAGGCAGGGTTTGATAGACTGTCTGTGAGAAGGCAGGAAAGTGAATCTGTGAGTGCAAGAAAATCTAGATGCAGAATTCATTATATACATGTATGAAATTGTCAAAGAAATTTAATTAATAAAAAATTAGAGCCTGGAATAGAGCACTAGAGAGAAAAAGCATTATGTTAATAAACTTCATGAATACCAAATATTTAAGCAGGCATTTTAATGACTTGTTTTCAAATGACTAATAAAGTTTCACATTAGTACATGTAGCTAGTCAAAACCCACTTCCATAGTTAGACTCCAAATAAAATTGCTAATGTTCTATTTTCATTCATGTAATTTCTAGGTAACTAATTGCTTTCCTGTATTATCATTTCCTATCACATAGAGCCATGATTCACTTTAATTATGCTACTGAGACATGGTCAAAATATATTATCCCATGATTTAAATGAGATGATTGCATACGAGGTACACTCCCTTTTCACTCTGCACCATAGCTAAGGTCTTCCTTTGCTATAGTTGAACTTAAGGTAATTCTTTTGCATTCATGAATAAAAATAAAAGTAGACCTGCTATTTGTTACTGCATACATTGGATGAACCTTGTTACCCTACCAGTAGGAATGAACTGTGGACTATAATGGCAATTTTCTTTCATCACTCTGTCGCTATATGACTTGCCAGCTAAGTCATAATATTTGGAATACCAAAGGGCAGTTTTCAGTTACTCATTCTCTTTTCTGTTCTTGATCATTCATGATAGACTTGGGGAAGAATGAGCTGTAAAAGACTGTTCTAATGCTTATGGAGTTTAATATACAGTTATCTGGGTAACTTGCTATTGCCCACAAAGGTCAAAGCTTATGAAAATTAAAGATGGTACAAGTTCACTGGCACATATAGATATTTAAAATTATTTTCCCTTAGAGATGAGTAATGAGAAGACCAAATTTAAAGTATGTAAATTATCAGAAAAAGGCAGAAAACCTTATTTGGCTCAGTGTTGTAGTCATTATTTTTGTCTCAGAATTTTGGACACAGAATTAGAAAGCTGAGTGAAATGGAAAAACCAATGGTTTTGTGAACTTATCATTTTGCAAAACTTCCAAAATGCATTCATTATAAGTGGTACTGAATGGGTATATCAATCCTGATTCAATTACAAGTAATAGCAAATTAAAAATTTTCAAAAAATTATATAACTAATCAACTAAAATATGGGACATGAGCAAGACTTTGAACAAATAGCAACATATACCTCTTTAATATTCTTGCCACCAAAATGTGCATTCTCATAATTCTTATTAGCCTTTATTAAATACCAGAGTTTTCTCCACAGCCATATTAAAGCTTACAGTTCATGTATCTGAATCATCACTAGCTGCTTAATTAAGCCTTTTCCTTTCGTAGATATTTGTATTTAGCTTTATGTAGCTCTGTGGGGAATTTGACAACAGAGGGCTTTGTCATTAATTTTCTATCTATGTTCATCTTTTTAGGAAAGACTCACAGGACATGCATGGTCAACACCTTCATTCTGTGTGTTAAGGCCATTTTGCATAGGTGGGAGCCATATTGAACACAAAAGCCAATAAGGGCTTCCTTTTGTTCTCTTACGTTTGCTTCTATCAACATTGGTCTAATCTGTGACACTCAAGGATACCTCCAAGGCATTAAATAGACAGTAAAGCTGAATAACCAATTCTTTACCTTCTGTGGTAGTCAGGAGGAAACTAAACTGCCAACAATTATTTTTCTCATCTTAAACAGATAATTAACTCCAAATACCACTTTCTTAACGTCTTGAGAAGCATATCCTCAAATATACCCAATTAAAGTGAACTGAAAATAGAATTCCCATATCCTGTTCTAGAATTATTATAAATGTCTTTAAATAGAGCCATATTGTAATATCTATATTCTGGTTTAGCTATGAAGATTTTGCAAGATATGTTTCTTAAATATCAGTAGTTCAAAATTCAAACTAGAAACTTTATATAATTGCCTTAGTAATTCTTCTCAGTAGCCCTATGAAAAATGGTCAGTTCATTTTATAGATGAGGAAACAAAATCAGAGTTGTTAATCTTTTTGTCTATATCACAAACTCATATTAGTCATCTGAGAGTAAGAGTTAAGGATTCCCTAATTCGAATGCTTATTGTTTTCTCATTATGACTATAGTTCTTCAAGCAACTGCTTACAGTCACATGATACAAACATATTATTTCTCTTTCTCTACCACAGTACATATGGCTCACAAGAATAGAGATCTCATCTGTATTCTTCTGCACTGTAACTTCAGGGCCCAGAAAAGTTTCTGATGTATATATAAGAAGTTGATAAATGTCATTGACTGGAAGTAATAATTTTTATTAATTTCAAATGAAATGGCTATGAAAATAAAAAGAGAAAAATAGATAGCTTTTTTTCTGTGAGCTATCGATGATGGAGGAGAGTCATCTGTCTATGTGTTACTTTCATTGGTTAATAAAGAAGCTGCCTTGGCCCTTTAATAGGAAAGAAAATTAGATAGGCAGAGTAGACAGAACAGAATTCTGGGAGAGAGAAGGCAGATGCTTCAGGCAGTTGCCATAGGCAGTCGCCATGCTTCTCCTCTCCAAGACAGACACAGGTTAAGATCTCTCCTGGTAAGCGACCGCCTCATGGTGCTATATAGATTACTAAATATGGGTTAAAGCAAGATGTGAGAAGTTAGCCAATAAGAGGTTAAAACTAATGGGCCAGGCAGTGTTTAAAAGAATACAGTTTCCGTATAATTATTTTGGGTAAAGCTAGCCGGGTGACGGGAAGCGGCCCTCCGCTGCTCCATCTACATATCTAGATATCAATGATGTGCTCTAGGAGTAGGTCACAGAGAGAGACGATTGTAGATTAGTGACAGTATAATAGTGTAAAACAAATCATAGATTACCAAAAGAGCATAAGCATACACCTCAGAGTTGTATATAAAATCAATATAAGGGGAGAGCAAGGAACATATATGTTTTAACTTCTAGTCTTGTTTATGTTTTACTCACGCTTTTAATTTTTTGGTTTGTTTACTTATTAATTGGATTTTATTTCAGATAGCATCTCACTGTGTATCCCAGGCTAAACTTAAATGAGATTCTCTCCTGTTTCAATTTCCTGAGTGCTGTTGGTGCTAGATACATATGTGAGGAGGATCTTAGATCAGGTTAAGGGGTCTACTAGATATGAATAGGTAAAATGAAAGGTTTGGATAGAGAGAACACTTGGAAAGATACACAACGTATATTCTTGATATATTTAAAAACTATAAGATATATCTGGGTTGTGAAAATGTAGACTAGAATGGAGAATGACAATATATTATCGCTGTAAAGTATATAGTTAATAGCATAGAAACATACATTAAGTTGACTCTTCATTTGCAGGAAAACTAAGTGGGGGACAGAATCAGAAAAGTTAGAGCTCATTCCCTAAACTAAAGACAGCATGAGACAGAGTGTCATGACTAATACATGGTGTAAAGAAAAAGATACATTTAAATGATATCCAAGAAGAAATGTTAAGTTGTTATTTTACCCTTTTCAACAGGGGATAGAGAACAGAATTCAAATAAATCTTGGTGTGAGAAGTCCTTCTGCCTATGTGTTGCTTTTATTGGTTAATGAATAATGCTCTTTCAGCCAGTGACTTAACAGAACAGGGTAAGGAGGAAGTTTCACGATAGAGGAGGAGAGAGTAGGCGGAGTCAAGGAGACACCATGTAGCCAAGACTGGGGACAAACACACTGGGACCTTGTTGTAAACCACACCCAAGTGGCGATACACAGATTAATAGAAATGAATTAAACAAAGATATGAGCTAGCTAGTAGTACACTGAAGTCATTGGCCAAGCAGTGACTTAAATAATATCGATTCTGAGTGATTTTTTTGGGTCAGGGATGTTGGGAAATGAACAGGCAACCTAATACAACAAAATCAATGATTTTAAATATGACTAAAGTCATTTTAATGTTGACACTAATATGTCTTAGGAGCAGAGTACAGTGTTTTGAGGCAAGATAATATTGAAATATAGTGTATTCAAGAAGGGCAATCCAGATGTAAAGAATAGTTGGGAAACAGGCAAGAAATAAGATGAAATGCTTTAAGAAATGTTTTCATAAATATGGTAAGGATGAGAAATTGAGAACCAGTGTAATTATTTACTAAACATTTAATGAATAGTTGTGGTATAGTGGCAATAAAACACACAGTGCACCTACTTACAAGATGCTTTTTTTGTTTTTGTTTTTTAGAAAATATTCTCCCACAGCAGATATCTTGGTCTTAGGGCTTTTATAATCTTTCTGTCCCCTTTTCCATGATGTTCCTTGAGTCTTAGGTGGAGGGGTGTCATTGTAGATGCATAAACTGGGAGTGGGTAACTCACAGTCAGTTGATCTCTGCATTCTGACCAGTTGTAGTTTTCTGTAATGATCTCTACTGAAAAAAAGGAGCTTTTTTGATGAATGGCAATAGCTGCAATTATCTATGGATATAAGAAAAAGTATTTAGAATGGCAGTTAGAAATTACCCTGGTTTAGGAAAGCAGCAGTAGTATGTTCTCCTGTAGGTCCATGCCTCACCAGCCACAGATATTTGCAAAGGTCTCTAGTACCAATCATGAATTCCCTCATATTGATCAAGCCTTAAGTACAAATAAGTAGCAGTTAGTTACCCCCAGGATATAGTGCCACTATTTCATGTTCAAGGATATTTTGCCATTCTAGTGATTGTAGTTCATAAGCAGTACAGTTGGGTAGGACTAGTGATTGTTTTTTTCCAACTGGCAGCTTGTATCTCTTCTGGTTTTGAAAAACTTTTAAGTTGGGGGTCAATAAACTAACCTTTTACCTTCCACTGGAAGATACAATGAAGATAGTTACAGCTTGTAAAATAGACTCACTAAAAGAGGACACAAATAACATATGGAAATAAGTAAAGGCTTGTTACTAGGTATGATGTGGGAAAAGGCCAGCGAGGAAGGAAAGGCAATTATCTAGGTAAAAAGGAATGATGTCCTTCAACTCCCTGTAAGGGAAAATTTTACAAAATATTGTAAGCCCTTATTATTCTCTATATATTGAGGAGATCTTGGAAGGAATGAGGTATGAGAAGAAGCCTACAAGTTTAGGAGCAGCAAACCATTTTGAATATGTAGTTAACATAAAAATAATATAGGAACAAAGAGGTGGACACAGACCACACTGTTGAAAATATATTAATTAATGGGAGACAATAGAAAGGTGAGTAGAAAAAATAGTAAGTTGAAGCAAAGGTCTTTTCAGGCTAGGTGAAACCTGGGAGAGTTTACATTTGTGTGTGGAATTAAGAGAAGCTGAAGGTGTGGTGAGTCAGGTGAAAGGAAACATCTGAAAAAATCTTTGGAGAACAATTGAAAGACTAAGAGTTCATTTAAGGCCTAGAGCCTACAGCATATTGAAAGATGTATGGACAGTCATGTTGGTGCATGCCTATAATCTCAACACTCGGGATGAGGCATAGATACCATGAGTTTGAGGGTATCTGGTGTTACAATGTAGAGCTTGTCAAAGAAATCAAGAATTACAAGTACTAGAGTGGCTTTAGTTTTGTTTTGTTTTTTAGTATTGGGGATGGGACATATTGAGATAAGACTACACAATATTGTGTAAAACTCCAGTTGTATTTAGCCTTTGCTTTGCCATAAGAGACTCCATTTAACAAGCAGCTTTTGATACCATTTTGAGTGTCAAGGAAGACTGCAGCACCTTGTTGAGCACAAAAACAGCACTGTCAGGCACCAACTGTGCAGCACCGACTGAGCAAATGACCTATGCCCATCATTAAAGAGAAAAATGTCTTATATATTAATTAGGTTAAACTGAGACTGTATTAGCATATAGGTTCATTAAAATATTAGGGAAAACAGATCCAAAGACTTACAAGACATTGTAGACTAAGGAAAGGTTCCAACCACCTCACCTGGGCTCCAAAAATTGATGGGTACTATGGTAGCTTAAGGGAATGGTTCCCAGAGACTCATATATTTGAATGCTTGATCCCTAGTAGTAGAACTGTTTGGGAAGTATTTGAAAGTGTGGAGAAGGTGTGTCACTGCAGGGGTTGGCATTGAGATTCCAAATGCCTTTCAAAAGCGTTTCAGGCTTAATCTTACCCTCTCTGCCTCCAACTAATGGATCAAGCTCTCAGCAACTGCTTCATTGTTATGCTGCCCTATCTGCTGGCATGCTCCCTGCCATGAGCAATTCTCTGAAACCATGATTAAATGATCGAATGCTTTCTCTTGTAAGTTGCCTTGGCCATGGTGTCTCCTCACAGCAATTGAAAAACAAATAAGATGTACAAAGGAGTTACTGCCAAAGGAGCAGGTCCAAGCTAGAGATGTCTGTGGGAGCAGGCCCAAGCCAGGGACATCTGTGGGAACAGATCCAAGCCAGTGACCTCAGAGGGAGCAGGCCTGAGGCAACAACCTCCACAAGATTAAGTACAAGGTAGTGATTACCTTGTACATTTCTGGAAGAGCAGGCCTAAGGCAACAAACTCCACAGGATTAAGTACAAGGTAGCAATTACCAAGGGAGCAGGCTCAAGCCAGGGACCTCAGAGTGAGCAGGCTTGAGTCAGGGACATATGCAGAAACAGGCCCCAGCAGCAACCTCCACTGGAGAAGATCTGAGCCAGCAACATTGACTGGATCAGGCCCAAGGAATCTTAACCACAAATGCAAGCATAAACAGCAGAACACAAGAGATGGAAGAGAGAATCTTAAGTGCTGAAGATACAATAGAGGAAATAAACTCATCGGTCAAAGAAAACATTAAATCTAACAAAAGCTTATGAGACATCATGAAAACACCAGACCTAAGAATAATAGGGATAAAAGGAGGAGTCCATATCAAAAGCACAGAAAATATATTCAGCAAAAAATATAAAAGAAAACTTTCCCAATCTAAAGATATATATATATATATATATATATATAGATAGATAGATACAAGAAGCTTACAGAACACCAAATAGACTGAATCAAAAATAAGTTTCCATGCCACATAATAATCAGAACACTAAACATACAGTATAAAGAAAGAATATTAAGAGCTACAAAGGAAAAAGGCCAAGTAACATCTAAAGGCAGACCTATCAGAATCACACATGTCTTCTCAATGGAAACAGTGAAAGCCAGAAGGTCCTGGTCAAGTGTTACGCAGACATTAAGAGATCACGTATGCCAGCCCAGACTACTATACCCAGCAAAATGCTCATTCACCATAGATGAAAAAAAAAACAAGATATTCCATGACAGAACCAGATTTAACCAATCCCTAGCCACAAACCCAGCCCTACACAAAATACTAGAATGGAAATTCCAACCCAAGGAAGTTAGGTACATCCACAAAAACACAGACAATAGATGATATCACAGCAGCAAATCCCAAAAAAGGGAAAAAACACATAATAACATCACTAACAACAAAAACTAAAATAAGAGGAACTAGAAATCACTGGTCATAAATATCCCTTAATATAAATGGACTCAACTCCCCTATAAAAAGACACAGGCAGTACATTTACACAATGGAGTACTACACAGCAGAAAAAATAACAATATCTTGAAATTTGCAGGCAAATGGATGGAGCTAGAAAACATCATTTTGAGTGAGGTGACCCAGATACAGAAAGTCAATTATCACATGTACTCACTCATAAGTGGTTTTTAAACATAAAGCAAAGAAAACCAGCCCACAATCCCAGAGAACCTAGACAACAATGAGGACCCTAAGAGAGACATACATGGACCTAATCTACATGGGAAGTATGTAGTGATGAGCTGCGGGCTGGCTGCCTTCCGCGACCCAGCTCCTGGCTGTCTGCTAGCTTTTAAAAGCCCCGAAATAACAACACACAAATTGTATTCTTTTAAAACACTGCCTGGCCCATTATTTTCAGCCTCTTACTCACATCTTGACTAACCCATATCTAATAATCTATGTAACACCACGAGCGGTGTCTTACCGGGAAATATTCAGCATGTCTGACCTGGTGGCTAGCTTCATCGCATCTGTCTCCCTGAGGTGAGGCATGGCGGTCTGTCTAACTTAGGAGAGGTGTAGCATCTGACTGAGCCATCTACCTCACTTCCTTCTTCCTGTTCTGTCTACTCCACCCACCTAAGGGCTGGCCAAGGCAGTTTCTTTATTAAAACAGAAGACCCTCCCACATCAGAAGTAGAAAACGACAAGATCTCCTGAGTAAATTAGGAGCATGGGGACCTTGAGAGAGGGTTGAAGGGGAGGGTAGAGGCATGGAGGGGAGCAGAGAAGAATGTAGAGCTCAGTAAAGATCAATACAAAAAACAATTCCTCCCTTAAAACAAAGACGCAGGCTAACAGATTGGATATGAAAACAGAATCAATTCTTCTGCTGCATACAAAAACCATACCTTGACCTTTTATTTCTTTTTATTATATTATTATTGATTTATTTTTATTTTATGTGGATGGATGTTTTGCCTGCATATATGTTCATTCACCATGTGTGTACTTGGTGTCTGTAGAGGCCAGAAGAAGACTTTTGATCTTCTTGAATTCCATTTGGGCATTGGGAATTGAACCCAGATCCTCTGGAAAAGCAGCCAGTGCTTTAACAATTGCCTGTCTTTCCAGCCCCTAAAAAGACTTTCTTGTTCCTCCTTTCCAAAGCTCATTTTCTTTCTTCAGTTACTTTTTCATGGGACTTGAGATGTCTTAGGTAAATTTGCAATATGGTTATTTGGTAGGTGGTAATTCCTACTCTCATACTTTAATCTCAACTGAATCTCAAATTACATGGTTATAGATTCTGGACACAGCTATTTCATCATATCCGCTTTAATGCTTAACATCAGTAAACCTTGAGATAGAGTGATGCAGAATTAGAAGGTGAGGCATTAGTGCAGTGGAAGAGGCAGTACTGCAAGTGACATCAATGGCTATAAGGATTTGGTATGCACCAGCTGCCATATCTCAATTTCTGTGTCCTGGAAGAGGGGATTGGGCAGAGAAATATGATAGTAGCAAGTACAGAAATAAAATTTACTAAGAATGAATAAATTTCTAAGCAAGGAAGTGGGCTGGAGCAGGGAGAAAGTTTAGTAGCTCATTGACACCTGTACATAAAGGATTGGGGCATTTGTGGGTCATTAGCCTAGCATAGGCAGAATCATTTGCATTCTAGTTCCTGTTCAAGCTTGGAGGTTGGTGTTGGGTAATAAGATGTACAGAAGTGGGGGTTGCAGTGGTGGCAGGTTGTCCAGCCTTTCCTTATGCTAATGACTTTAATTTTTGGTATGCCAATTTTGAAGCCTTTGTATTAGGATTTCCAGATCTCTGTTCCCTTCTACCCCAGCCTCAAAAAATTCAGCTAATAGGAGACTAGTTCAGCCTTTGTCTTTAAGGTCTTACTGAACCTTCTAGTCTTGTATACATGCTAGTTATTTCCCTTATCAATATTTATATACTATGTAAAGCTTTTCTACTATATTAATTAGATTTTGAATCTTTGTCCTCACACATAGAGGCTATGTGTAACAACCCCATGTAAATTTACTCTTTTTTGATAATTGAAGGCTAATTTTCTCTTTAGAGACCCAGTTCTTTTCTGTTACTAATTTCTGGAGCTTAAGGCAGGGATAACAACAGCCATCCTTAGTTGCAAGGAAAGGCACAGTGACCTAGGACAGAACAGTAAACATTTCTGTGGATTTAATCCTTAATGTTCCTATGGTGGAAACTAGTTATCAATTTTTTATTTTTATTTTATGTTATTAGGACATGGACCCTTGGAAAGTAACTGGAGTTAGGTGAGAGTGAGGCCCTAGGATGGGATTAATGGTCTTATAAAAACAGAGAGACCTGAACACACACACACACACACACACACACACACACACAGAGACACACACACCACATGCACACACTTGTAGTCAAACCCACAAACTTCCCCTGCCCCTTCCCTGTTTTTCTTACCTTAAGACACAGCAAGAGGGACCTCATCAGCTTCTGACTCATTGATCTTTGATTTTCCAGTTCCTAGATCTACAATATGTAAATTCATGTGGCTTATAAATTTCCCAGCATGCAGTATTATGTCACAGAATAAAACAAACTAGGGAACATATAGCACACATCTTTCTACAGTCATAGTCAAGCATGCCTGAGAAAACAAGCAATGCAGAGCTGCCTGACATAGGGGACACTGATGATGACATCCCTGTCTCTGTTTTCTGTCCATCTCCACCCAAAAATGCTTTTAGTTTTGTGGGCTAACCCACAAATTATTTCTTAAGTTAGTTTGAATTGGGCTCATTTTTCTTGTAATCGAATAAAACTGAATAGATAAACTATATGGGTCTGGGCAAGTCATGGCCTGTAGACAAGAGAGGTTGCCCCTATTGAGTGGATCATCCATGCCTTATATCCCATTTGCTACCTCCTTCTACATGCTGAATTCCTAGCATGTAGCAGTCCCAAAGAAAGGTGGGTTAATATGATTACTTTCCTAAATTACAGCTTTACATCCCATCTAGTATTTAAAGTAATCTGCTCAACTCATGGATCCCCCCACTAAAGTAGAGACACTCTCCCCTGTCTCTAGAGACTGTAAAGTCTGCTCATGTAAGGAATTTTCTTTGTTGTGTAGGTTGTTGTTGGCTCTTTGCCATGTTATAACTTGCCCTACTTTGAGGAGCCAGTGTTATTAAAGGCCCTGTTTACCTGAAATACATCTATAATGAACCAGGACTCTAGTGGGGTTTTCTATTTACTAACAGGCATTCTTTCTGTAGCTCAGTTCTGTATAGGACTGTGGCTCCTCTTCTCCCTGTCAGTCAGGTTCACTGAGAGGTTCTTATATGTATGAAATAGCCATGAGAACATTTGGATGACTATCAGTATTTTTAAAAAAAAAAACTGGAGAAGGGGGCTAAAAGAATGGCTCAGTGGTCATGAGTACTTGTAGAGGATCAGCGTTTGGATCTGAGTACCCACGTCAGACAGCTTCATTCCAGTGCATCTGATGTTCTCTCATCTGATGTTGAACACGCATGGCATGTGCACATGTGCGCGCACACACACACACACACAAATAAAAATAAAGAGATTTGTATTTAAAAGAAGCAATGTCAGTGTCTTTCAGGAAAAAGAACATTGTTTGCTGTGATTGTATTTTCTTTAGAAAACAGAGAAACACTATTCAATCAACCTTCACAAGCACCAGCTAAAGCATAAGTCCACGCCCAAACCATTGTACTTAAATATCTCACCACAAGACTTTTCTCTGATGTCTAAAAACCACAGACATTTTCCCTTCCTTTTCTTTTTCAAAGAACATGAAAACTTACTTATTATTCTACCTCGAATATGCAAGAGTTAGCATTTACCTTTAAGGTTGGCTCTTAAAAGCCTGTGCACACACACGCAAAGTGAAATAAAGGTTTGTTGCTGTCTCGCACACTCCTCATACTTACCTTTTCATATCGAGCACACGTTGTAAATATGTTTTTAAAGCAAAGCATTTAAGAAATGGCAAATTTCAACCCTGGGATATCACATTGGTAATTCAAAGGGGATATATTTTTAAAATCAGTTCAAATACTTGTCTCTGTCACCTTTATCCTCACACTTCTTTCCTTATATACCATATAATATTTGATGAACCAGGCACTTAAATGGTATTTGTGTTACCTGAGAAAGGTACTGCAATTGCCAAAAGAGCCTAATTTCTATCCCTGGCATCCTCAGAACTTAGAATCATTTGCATTATGTACAGATGACTCAGTCACAGAGAAATTTGAGCATGAGTGTGGCTGTTTAGCTGTGGGATGGGTGGAGAACTTGTTAATATATTCAAATGCATGCTAACACAAGTAGATGAACTATTATCTTACTCTTGGCCTTAGGAATCTACCTTAAAGTTTTTTTAAAAAAATATTTATTTATTTATTATATACACAATATTCTGTCTGTGTGTATGCCTGCAGGCCAGAAGAGGGCACCAGACCCCATTAGAGATGGTTATGAGCCACCATATGGTTGCAGGGAATTGAACTCAGGACCTTTGGAAGAGCAGGCAATGCTCTTAACCCCTGAGCCATCTCTCCAGCCCCTACCTTAAAGTTTTCAAATGTACAAATAACATTTTTAATTTTCACCTGTTTTATAGCAAGAGCCGGGCATTAGGATGTAAATGGTACTTGCAAGATTCTATTTTAAGGCAATGAGATAAGCTAGCACAGCAGAGTAATATTTAGAAAGCAGGCATAGGGAGTTTAAACAATTGTTTCCTTTTGCCAGAAAGATGGCCCTGCTCTTTATTTTTTCCATCTATTTTCACTACCTGGAAATGCAGTGTCTGTAGGAGTAAAATTGTTCTGTGTGGTGCAGTCTTCCATGCAAGTATATCTTGCAACAAAAACCTATCATTCATGGGTCTATGAATAGTGTTCCATATATTCAGTGTTGATCATAATATTTTTCCCATATTTTGTCATGACATCTGTGTGGTATAATCCAGTCTCCTAAAAAGTCATTAAGATGCTCCCTTTCTTTACTGTATGTATGAGAAGAGCAATTAGATCAACTCAGTATTTATAAGAATATATGCTTTTACTATACACAATTTGATGAAATCTGTAGACAGAGGCTGCTCATTCATTTCCCAGCTGCCCAGTCCTGGAATAATTATTCAGAAACTATATTAATTACAGCACTGCTTGATCTTTTAGCTTATGCATATTTCTAGTTAACTCTTACATCATAAATTAGACCATTTATATTTATCTGTGTATTACCATGTGGCTGTGGCTTACGGGTCAAAGTTCTGGTGTCTGTCTCCTCTGGAGGCTATATGGCATCTCTCTTACTCCACCTCCTCTCTCTTTCTCTCTCTATATATCTCTTCCAGCCTGGCTATAGTCTACACTTCTATAGGCCGAAGCAGCTTCTTTATTAACCAATGGTATACAGAGGGGAATCCACATCAGAAGTCTAGCAAAACTACATTCTTTCCAAATAAATCTAATGAGCAGAAGCACTCTGAGCACATTCTTTATTACTAGAAGAATAGCAAATGCCCGAAAATGAGAGTTTCTATTGGTGGCATCTATTCTTTTTAACCTAGGCAAGGGAGTGAAATATCATTCTCCATGGAGACATGGTTTATAACATTTTAGGTATTTTAATAAACAGACAAAATTTCTAGTACTGCATGTGTTCAGGTCAAAAGACAGCTATGGGAATTTGAGCCTCTACTTCAACATGTGGGTCCTAGGGATCACATTCAGGTTCTCAGTCTTGGTGGCAGGTACCTTAACCACTGCACTGTCTAAGCTTGCCAGCAAAAAAAAATCATTAAAATTTTCATCAACGTATATATTTTTACATAACACACATGTTCCTTGCCCTTTAGTTGCCATTTATAATGCTCCCCCTCTGTTTCTATACCTTCTTCTACAATTAGAGTAACTATCATATTATAAGGAAATTGCTCATTTTAAACATTTGAAGACTAACACTGAGAGAAGGAAGAAATTATTTGTGCAATTTCACATGGCCAATTACAAACAGTATAAAGGTTATTGTAAGGCTTCTTATTCAGTTCAGTCCTATCTCAGGGCAGGGGAAGAAACCAGAGCACTTAGGGTTCTTCATGGACACACACAAAGGCACAGTGTTGGTGAATAAGTGAAGAATGAAGTGTGCTAGGAGCACTGCCAGTACTCCATTAATCTCAAAGGTTTCAGAGATGAACTTGTTCCAAAGAAAAGCCTGGAATTTTGTCCTCCACTCACTGTCTCAAGAAATAGCAACAAAGAAGCAAAACAACAAAGAGATAAAGTGCTGGTGCTTCATTGTTTGGCTGCCTGTTTCATCATATACACTTTATCCTGTTCATACATTCTCCTGCCATGATAAGATGACAGTCAGGGAGGACTTTGCTAAAGCTACAGAGCCAGTGACATGATGCTTGAATTTTCAAACATCAACATGGTAGAATAAATATAGTCCTTTTAAAAAGAAATAAAATATAGCTGGGTGGTAGTGGCACACACCTTTAATCCCAGCACTTGGGAGACAGAGGCAGACAGATATCTGTGAGTTCAAAGCCAGCCTGGTCTATAGAGTGAGTTCCAGGACAGTCATGGCTACACAGAGAAACCCTGTCTTGACAAATGGAAACCAAACAACAACATCAACAAAAAACCCAAATCAAATATAATATACCATAAAAATACTACCACCTAGGCTGGAGGAATAGAAATAAGAGAATGGATTAATTGGAAATTGTAAACTAAGAGGGACCTTAAAGAGTTAGAAACTAAGATTGTTGAGATGGAACCTGGCTGGCTGCTGGTGTCTCTTGAACTTGGAAGGTTGAATCCAGGAACAAAAAGCAAGATACTAGTACCAAAGTCTCAGCTCTCTCTCTCCTCTTTCCCTCTTTTCCCTCTTCTTCCTCCTCTTCCATGTGTGAGTGTGTCTGTGTGTGTGTGTGTGTGTGTGTGTGTGTGTGTGTGTGTGTAAGGACACAAATATACACAGGTGGTAGTTCTGCCCTCTCCCATTTGGCATTTTCTCGCCAGGGCCCCCTAAGTGGCCTTTAAAGGGGCTAGACACAAAGGAGCTAGGAAAAAAAGGTGAGCCCCATTACCAGCTGGTATCACAAAGGCAGTAAAGTGTCACAAAATAGATGGTGAGTCTAGGAAAAATCAGCTTAGAAACTAGCACACAGGAGCCCTGTGAAAGGACAGAGGTTCCTTTTAATCAGCCTCCTCTTCACATGCAGGTATTTGCAAACTTCATGAGGCTTACTGACTATTATTTCTGAGGAAGACAATACCATAATGTTTTATCTTTTAAACTCCCATTCTTGATCTTTAATGGCTATTCTTTATGTGTTCTGGATTAATGGATTCCCGGTTTCTGCTTCTACCATTCTAGTGAGATTGCTCTCAGTTCACTTAGTAACTATCTGTGTGTTAAACCCAGTGGCCTCTTTTCCAAGTTCATTCTAATTACCTTTGGCATGCGTACTATCAGTAACAATGTCCTTGTGTCTTAAAACTCTTTCCAAAGCACATTGATTTCCTTGTTTCTGTCTGCCTACTGCCTTCTTTATCCTCTACTTTCTACCTCCTCTCAATTCTGCAGAGGTTGGTGTGACTGGAACTCTATCTTTCTGGTCTCAATTTTCTTGAGTGATTTCATCCTGTACTTTTAGCTACAACCTATATGTCATTGACTTTTAATCTATAATTGATAACTCATATGAACTTCTTGAAACTCGATTGAATATGTCTCCCTGCTGAACAGCTCTAATTGAATGACCAATTGACATCTCAAATCTGAAAGGTGCAAAACACAGTTCATTATCTTATCCCAGTGAAACCTGCTTTTCATCTTTCAGTCTTTTTTCTTTATTATTAACACCATTGCCTATTAAATCACCCAAACTGAAGGCATAGAGTCATTTTTGTCTCTATCTTCCTCAGCTTCTGAATCCAATCAGTCATCATCTCCTAAGAATTATGGTATTTAAATAGCACTTGAATTCGTTTCAAACTTGCAGTCCTGTAGGCACTGCTTGGATCTAGCTCTTCAGAGTGCCTGGCTCTGACACTCCTCCTCACTCCATATTTTGGGGCTAATGTTTCACCAGCCTGGCCTGCAGCTAGAGGTCCTCCTGCCCTTCCTCTCCTGAGTACCAGAATTACAGGCTTGTGCCCCCATTCAGTAGTTATTATTTTATTAATAGTTTTGACTGTTGCAATTATAAAACTCCTCTCTGGAATTCCAGCTTCCAGTCCCTCTGATCAACCCAAGAGTGATGCAGGACTGGGATTCTTGCATGCTTGAGACTGAGGCAGGTCGATCCTTATTAGTATGAGGTCAGTTTGGCTACATAGGGAATTCCAAATCAGCCTAGGCTGGTGAAGTTCTGTCTAAAATAGACAGCAAGCAAACAAAAAGCAAGCCAAAACAAATAACCAGGACCTCACAAGTGCTAGGGAAATTTTCTACCAGTGAATTTCACTCTTATTCCTCAGGATCAGTTTTGAAAGGCAAATCTGGTCATGCTGCCCCTTTATATTAAAAAATAAAATCACAAACAATAAAAAGAAGACTGAACCAGCTTCTTGTGTCCTAAAGAATACATTGCAGTTGGGCAGTGGTGGCACATGCCTTTAATCCCAGCGCTTGGGAGGCAGAGGCAGGCAGATCTCTTTGAGTTTCAAGGCCAGCCTGGTCTACAAGAGCTAGTTCTGGGACAGGCTCTAAAACTACAGAGAAACCCTGTCTCAAAAAAAAAATCCACAATACATTTCATGGTCTCTCTCTCTCTCTCTCTCTCTCTCTCTCTCTCTCTCTCTCTCTCTCTGTCTCTCTCCTCTCTCTCTCTCTCTCTCTCTCTCTCTCTCTCTCTCTCTCTCTCTCTCTCTCTCTCTCTGTCTCTCTCTCTCTCTGTAAAGGCCCTATAATTCCTAACTCCATTAACCTAATCGCATGGGGTTCCCCTTGAGTCATCCAGAAAAAGAGATTTTCCTCATCCCTCTGCATTTACTGGGAAAAACACTTGGCTCTTTGGATTTTACTTTAAATTTTTACATGTCTCCCTTTCACCCTAGACTTACAGGTTCTCCAGAGGGCAGAGACCTTGCTTTAATTGTCTTTGCATTTAAAGTACCTGGCACAGTACCTGAAACAATTTAAAAGCTTCCAAAGCATTTGTTAACTCAACAAATAAATCTATTCATTCGTGTGAATGGGATTGTGTATGGCAACAGGTTGTACTATCCTTTTCTACTTTTGAATCCGCGTTGGCCTGGAAATGACTGAGGATCTTTATGAAATGGCCCAAAATTATTTAAGGAAAAAATAAATAAATAAGTTGTCAACTTACATTTTACAATAGTATCAGGGAGTTTGGTGTGCGATCATGTCTCCTAATAACATCAGAAGTGGCATGCATAAAGTCTCACCAACATGACTGTCAAAATAAGGATAATACCAATAAATATAACAAACTCAACAGAGAGATGCTTATGAGCCTTCAACCTTACATAATGGAGTATAGACTATTGAGGAAAGCTAAGAAAGGAAGATTTTCCCCATGGAATATCATGCCAATTGGTTGTCCAGTGCCAAATGGTCAGCCCTAAAAACATACATATGAGTAACATTATAGGACCAAACAGGTTTTATATGTGTGTATACAAATACATATATGCATGAAATAACAATTAGTGAATAAAAATATCATGAATTGGAAGAGCAGAGAGTTGTATTTGAAAGTCTTTGCGAGGAGGGAAAAGAAAAGAGAAACATAATTAAATTATAATTTCAAAAAAGTGTGTTATATGTGCACAGGGCCAAACTTATGTGACACACAATGATGTGTCATTAGTTTATCACTGGGAACTTTTAACAGGAACAAAGGGTGTGTTCTGTGTTACATATTCCTTTTAGCATTTCCTTCTCACAAACTCGGAAGCTTTTAATGATGGACTCATTTTTCCAAATCTAGTAATACATCATTGCAATGTTTCATAAATACAGCCCTTCAGGTCACATTGAAGCACATTGAAGAGATATTTGTATTATATCATTTCTTGTGATACTTGTTCTATGTATAAATAGCATTTCTTTTTTTGCAATTCTGGGGTAGTCATTACAAATCACTTGGCATATTATTTATTCTTTTAAAAAAAGTGTGTGTGTGTGTGTGTGTGTGTGTGTGTGTGTGTGTTTGTGAATGCATATGCTGAGGATCAAGTCCACGGATGACTGCATGCTAAGCAAGTACACTTAGCACTGTATGCATGATACTCTCAGTCTGCAGAATTATGTTTTAAAGCAAATTTAGGGTTGGACTCATGCAGTCTTATTTATCCTCGTAGATTCCAGTTGCTTTTGCAATTCTAAATTCTCTGGTTCTCTGATTAAAATCTAAATTTTTGTTAAAGGGAAAAAACATTTACTCTTCTCAGAAGAGAAACTGAGTCAATTAAAAACAGTGTGGAGAGTACAATGACTTGCCTCTCTAGAAGGTGAGACAGTGGGAGTACAACTTTCCATAATTGTTCTTCGTGACAGGATTCACAAACTAATATGAATTTTAAAATTTTGTACTTTCACTAAAGTATATCCCATGCAGCATATTTTGAGCCTTGATTACTTCTTTTTTGTGGAAAGTTACTTTTTTATTTTCTATCTTTTTTTTTTTGCACACAAGTTTATATGTATGGGAGTAGATTTGACACATGCAAACTCTCTGTGGATTTTTCAAATGTTAGTCAGAAAGCTCTTAGAAAACTTCCCTTGTTTTTAAGGGAAAAAGAAGAAACTCAAGGATCTTTTTTTGAAATGAAATAAACAACCTGTAAAGAAAATACCATGATTGCTTTTCTCAAGTGCAGAGGCATTGTCAAAGTACCCCTGCTCCCTGCCACCACCAGCCAGAGGAAAGCATGAAGATGTCAGTGACTTCAAGCATCTGTGTGATTCAAACTCACTGTGGCTCAAACATAGACTTACACTGGGTGTGGTTTCTCTCTGATTGGACCTGGGAACAAATGAACAAGATTTGGAAAAGCTGAAAATTTTAGAAACCATCTTACATAAGAGAGATAAATGAACATATACCACCTGCGTACCTCCTGCCTGAGCTCCTATACACATTCAGCAAGTACAGAAAAGCAAGAAATAGGGGGAAATTGTCTTTCTTTCCATATGATTACCAGAACTCTATCAGACAGAGCTGAAAATTTTCTTGTAGCTCATAGATAAGGGCGTGGCACTTGTGCCATGTGCTTTTATTTGGCAGTGTTGAGTAGTCTAAATAGACACATACTGAGAAGATAAGGGCAACTTGTTTGCATTTCTTTAATCTAAAAAGATACAGCATTTATTCTGGCTTTTTTTTTTCAGAAATAGTATAGCTTCTATGTCATTGGCACTAGACAGTTTGTTGCAGTGGGAAAATGTACGTACATAATGGAGTCAGTATCTGGGCATCAGTGAGTTATACAGGTTTGTATCAATATGGAACATTCACCTTTGGCAGTTTTCAGAAGCCAGAGGGCTCTTTTCATTTTTAAACATCTTGTGAATGCCCTGTTGTTGACAAAACTGCCCTTAGTCCCTTTTCTGTGGGTCTAGAGATTTGTGGTGACAATTTCATTTTGAGAACAAAGGAAAAGAATTTGTACCAACCAGGGCCTCTTGATTTTTCTAAACTTCCAGACAAAAATACTGTTTTCCACAGTATAGAACTACTGATAAAATGGGAATGTTTTCCCCCCTCTGGAGGTGTCTTGTAAAAGTATATTGCTTTTTAACATATTAACATTAACTCTTGCCTTTGGGAAGAAAAACAGAGGGAAAGCTAGGTGCCTTGAGCTCTGCAGTGCCTTAGTAAGTTAGTGTGAAGGGGCTGTAAGATAAAAGAGCTGTCTTTGTATGTTACGGCTCATGGGTTACCTGCCAGGGACTCAGACTTCCCTTCTTTACAAGTATTTCTATGGAGTTTCAAGGATTACAGGATAGGAACAAGTAGGAGTTAGTTCGTTATTCACGTGCCTATATATGCATATACGCATATCATTATGTAGCATTTCAATTTTCTTATTTTCCCCTTTACCACATTTCTTACCATTCTCAGTGTTTGGTTTCCCTCATGCCACCTCTAACAGTGTTCACATGGGAATGTCTTGCTCATAAATTTAAATGAACAGTGCTAGGTGGATAAGCAAGTAGATTCTCTGTCTTGAGGCCTCCACTACAAGTAATAATATTTTCACTGCTTATCCATAGATTTCTGCCACATATCTGAACTTCTCTGGCCTGCCCAAATCTATCAGACTAGAAATACCCGAGGACTAGGCTATTCTGTGAGATTTATGATTCTTGTAGTTTTTAGTTAAGTACAGACTACATCTATCTTCTGGCAGACAAGTATTTTCAATTCCACTGTTGTCTGAAACAAGGTGGTGCATTTTTTAACAAACAATGTAGTACATAGGAAAGGGCATTGACCTGTGAGCCAAAGACATGGTTTCAATTGTTAACTTCACTACCAACTACTAATCTTGGATCAGCTACTTACTACCTGAGGTCTAAGTTTCCTTATATGAACAGAATTATCTATATTTTCCAGTCATTTTTATATTGAAATTCAACAAATAATTTACATTATCATCAAGTTTTCTTTCTTCTACACAGACTGAATGTGACTTGTTAAAATAGGTGCACATTATATAAATTAATGTATGTACTGGGAAAGAAGAAGTGTCATATTTTTTTTTTTTTTTTGGTTTTTCGAGACAGGGTTTCCCTGTAGTTTCTAGAGCCTGTCCTGGAGCTAGCTCTTGTAGACCAGGCTGGCCTCGAACTCAGAGATCCGCCTGCCTCTGCCTCCTGAGTGCTGTGATTAAAGGCGTGCGCCACCACCGCCCGGCCTAGAAGTGTCATATTTTAAGCAGAAAAATATGTGCTCATTTTTGTATGTATGCAAACATATGTATATATATATATACATATATATATACATATATATGTAGTATAACCTTTAAAATAACACTGTTTTCCACATTATATGAGAAATACATATTTTTGCTATTACTCCTTATATGTTTTAAAATGTGTGATATTTCTCATTTGTCATCTCTTTTTGAATGACTTGGTCTCTACTAAATGGTTCTCTGCTTCATTTATATTGGCTGAGCCTTCAGGGTGGAGGAACATGAATAGGCTAGAGACTCCATAATGGCTTCATTCACATGCCTTGGTGAACATGGCTAGATATGTGTCCACCTAAGATATCAGAAAAGTTAGTGCTGTGTAGTCTTCAACCCTCATCAAGGAAACTTCTCTTAGCAACAGACAGGGACCATTACACAAAACCATAGCCAGTCATAAACACAGAGTTGTGGAAGTGAGTCCCAATGGATACATCTACAAAATACACCTGCATCTAAGGCTCAGGAATTGTTTTGAAAGAGGAGACAGAAAGATTCTAAGAGCCAGAGGAACAGGGATTTTGCTCTCAGATTTTGTATCTTATGAATATCATAAAAACCACATTCATGAAGTCTCACCAACAGGACCGCACAAGCCTAAGCTGAACTGGGATGACAATAGACATGCTAAGGTGGGAAGGGGAAAGCTCGTGAGGCTTCAGCCCTACAAAAAGGACTACAGGAAGTGAAGGAATTCTCAGAATGGGAGAAATGGTCTTCCCCAGGGAATAGTATCACATCAATTGGATATCAAATACTCAGTAGCAAACCCTGAAAAAAAATACATGCAAGTATGATATATTGATTGAGCAGGTTGTAATTACATATTTGGAGGTATGTGTGTGTGTGTGTATGTGCGTGCGTGTATGTGTGTGTGTAACAACAACTGATGAAAAAAGAGGTCATGAATTTGAAGAAGGAAGGAAAAAATGAGAAATGATTATATTATGATCTCAAAAAAGCACTTCTTCTCACTGTTATACTAGGGCTTGCCTTTCCAAATGACTTCTCCACTTAGCTTTTCCTTGAGATTAGCTGGTCTTCCTCACCAGATGGTTGAGGGCTTCAAAATGCACAAAAGTAGAAGGTTCTACACCCTTTTACATCTTAGGCATCGGGCCTCACAATGTCACTTTGGTTAAAAGGAGTCAATGGATCAGTTTTCAGTCACATAGATTGTGTACTGATGATTGTTTTGGGACATAAACTACTTTGTACTCATTTAAAAGAGAGAAAATACAGGATATTTTAAATAAGAAAATAAGGCAAAAATCCATTAAGGTTTTATGGCTTATTATGGAAATATAGTAAAAATAATATTAAGATATATTTCATTGTACAATTTTCTTGCAAAATTTGTGTATGAGTACACATCTCAAAAATTTGCAAAAATAAACAGCAAAATAAAATAGTTACCTTTATGTTATGTAATCACTATTGATTATTTCCTGATGTTTTATTGCTCTGTTTTTTCTAACACTTCACATATTATATATATATAAAATATATATGTTTATATATATATATGACATGCATTTAAAAAATATTGAGTCAGTTCAAGTTCTATAGTCCAATAATAACTACTATTAATATTTGGTAGACTTATTCCTAGGCATAAACTTTAAAACCATAATTTTACTTACTATATCAGATTGGATTATGTAATTATAATGATCTGTTCTGTCTCTTTCAGAGACAAGCCATGCCCACTCCCCCACCTCTTCCTCTGCTGAGCCAGGAAGATCTGTTTTCCCGCCTGCAGCCTGAGTCTGAGTCTCTCTTTATCTGCCTCCCTTTCGAAAAGGCAGCTTCTGTCTCTCCCTTCTCTCTCTCTCTTTCCTCTCCTTTCTCATTGCCTCTCTGCTCTTCTTCCCTTCTTCCTTCCTCCTCCATAACCCATCAAATAAATATCCAACCTCACTCTGCATGGTGTGCCTATCCATCTGTCTATCACCTGCTGCTGCCTTGTGGCTTACTGCCTGTGACCAACCACCTTCAGAGACCTGCAGCGTGGTCTCATGCACTGTCCCTGCCTGGGACTGGCTGCTCTTGAGACCCACTGCCCCCTGCCTTTCACCACATGGCCCACTGCCTGCTGCCACTGGGGGACCTGCAACATTTCTGCCACTGCAGCTACTCAGGGATCTGCAGCATGTTATTTTTACCTTTACAGTTACCTTATCATTTATTTAATAATTTTCTTACTATTACAAATTTAGGCTATTTATTTATTGCAATTTTAACAATATAATTAATGTTTTAGTACAAATTGACACTTCTAGATGAAGTGGTATGAATTTTAAATTTTGAAATAAATATGTCCAGACTACCTTTCAGAATGTTGTAAAACTTATTACAGTTTTTATATGAGGCTGCATTTGAATCAGGACCAATAGTTGTATATTAATCAAAAAAATTTAGTGGGGATTTTACACACACACACACACACACACACACACACACACACATATACACACACACACACACACATACACACACACACACACACAGAGAGAGAGAGAGAGAGAGAGAGAGAGAGAGAGAGAGAGAGAGAGTCTTATTTTTATTTAAAACTCATGAATACATGTATTCATTGGCCAGCATTCTGATTGAGGGTTAAAGATTTTCTTTCAGTGTGATAACCCTTGTTCAGTTTTGCTTCTATTTAGTGCTATGCTGATATGTGCTTACAAATCAACTATCTGGAAAAAATACACTTGATTATTTTATTTCATGATCCCCCTGGTGGTGGTTGGTGCAGCATTGGTGGAATAGTGTAAACACAATTGCTTTCCATGATTCCCACGGAATCCTCTCACCCATATGGGCCCTGGTGGATAATTTTGATTGTCAGCTTGATTGGATCTGGAGTTACCTCAGAGATCGTTCTCTGGGTTTGTCTGGGAGGGCATTGTCAGGAAAGATAAACTGAAGAGGGAAGATCTTCCCCTATGGTGGGCAGAACTTTTAAGTAGGAGTGACCCAGATATAGAGAGGTCAGATACACTGAGGTCTGAGAAAAGAGCTTGGCAAAGTTCCCTTATTGCTAGTGAGTGTGTCTATCCTACTGCTTCTGCTGCTGCTGCTGTTGCTGCTGCTGCTGTCACCCTTCATTGATAGCAGAACTTAGTTTCGTGACCTTTTGACATAGACTGAAGACCAGTGACTTTTCAGAGGTCGTCCAGGTTTTCAGTAACAGAATGTGAATGCTGAGATTTTCAGCTTCACCAAAGTGTCACTGTTGAATTATTCTGCTATAATCACATAAGCCAAACTAAAGCCTGCCCTTTTATGGTACATAGTGTTTCTGATGGTTTTGTTTCTCTAGTAAACTTATCCTCATAAGTTTACTATATAAACTATATTTTAAAAAGTTCATGAGTTGAACCTGTGGTCCAGAATGATAAAACTATCGATAGGTGATTGGATTGTGTGGAGGCTAAGTTTATCAATAAACTGCTGATAGGGCATGGAGTTTAATTGGAGGAATTAGATCCTCAAGTGTGTCCCTTGGAAGGGTATATCTTATCCCTGTCCCCTTTATGTCTTCCTTTCCATTTCCTGGCAGACTTTATGAAGACAGACTCCTTTGATCCTCCTCTACCTTTAAGGCATCCTATCTCAGCATGGCTATAAAGCAATGGACTCAGCTGAATTTGGACCAAACCCTGAGCCCAAATACAACTTTCCTTTTGCAGATTGTTTTTCTAGGATATTTTGCCTCAGTGGTGAAAAAAATTAGTAAACTCTGCATTTTACAATATTTCAATTGTACATGTAGAATTAATTAATTTAATTTCAAATATGTTCTCACTATATAGCCATGGCTAGCCTAGGGCTAACTGTATTGACCACACTGGTATAGAACTCACAGAAATCGGACTCCCTCTTTGTTCTAAGTACTGGGACTAAAGGTATATGTCTTCATTCCTAGACATAGAATATATTTAAATAACCAGGAAAACATGAATAATTATAAAATGACAAAATAAGAATTGGTAAGTCTTCGATTATTTAATAAGTTTTATTCCAGTATAATGTATTTGAGTTTGTGTCGGTTAATTATTAATAATGTGGTACCTAAATATAGGCTTGTGAATAATAAAAACTGGGTTTAAAATTAGTAAGATGTCCATGACATTTATTCTGGTTATGTACTTAACCTCCTATCAACTGCAGTTCACTTGGGTGAGTATTGTGCTTTGCATCCCATTCATTTTACCTACAGGATAGTTAGGTCTCATGTAAGATACCACACAAGATATTGGATCCTACAGATTTCTGCAGTCTTCCTTACAGTGAACATTTACTATAATGATTTCTCCATACTATTTCCATCATAACCAACAGGATGGCTTTACAAGAGTGCCAGGTGGAGAAGGTGCATAGCATCCTGTAACCCAGGAAACAGTCACATTTTTGACCCTATGCTCTTGGTTGTTAGCATTTGTTTCTTGCCAACAGTGCTAATGAGGCTTTTGACATTATATTTTTCTTGACATTTGTTTCTTCTCTTATGTTATGTACCGTTGAAGAAGTAGTTATTAAGTCAAATAGTGTGAAAACCAGAAATGTCCTCATTGAGTAACAAACTCAATAGATTTTCTTTCTCATACTGTCTTCTAGGTCCTTAATTCCCTTGTTATATTGATGTGTGCATCTCAGGGAAATGTAGTGTTAGCAGAATTCCTGCTACAGATAGCCTTTTACCCTATGCCTGGATTCCCTTTCAAATCTTTATCTGAACTATTTAAATGTAAAGATACTAATAGACAAATACCAGAGAAGAATCTCCTAGTGTATTAGTTACTAGAGGCTGTAATATCATTAGGAAGGTAAATAAGACTTTGCACATGAAAATGTGAGGTGTTATTTGTGAAGCTTGAAAATGTAACCAAAGCAATCCACGAGGTAAGTGACTATACCTTTGGTTTAAGTATTTGTTGCTGGAAACAGCATTTCCTTCCTGATTTCTGGAAAATGGCTTCACGCTTAACTTCTGTAAAAGATGATTTCAAAATTTCAGAAAGTTTAGAACAACACTTTTTGGTTTCTACTAGCCTCTTCTTCTACCTCCTACCATTCCTTTCCTTCTCTCTCTCTCTCTCTCTCTCTCTCTCTCTCTCTCTCTCTCTCTCTCTGTCTGTCTCTCTGTCTCTCTCTCTCTGTCTCTCTCTTTCTCACTCACTCACACACACAGAGTACATACAGACACCCTCTTTCTCTCTCTCACACTTAATTCTATTATATTAGGGAAGTAGTTTGAATCTAGTGAAGCAGAACTTTGAAGGTCATCAATATGTAGAAATGTTGATTTTAATAATGAGTCTTCACTGTTTGTATCTTTCAGTGTTATTTTTAAATTCACTTCATTCATGAGATCAAATCAATATCTTGAAATAAGCTCAGCAAGACTGACCATTTTATCATTTGATTTTCCCACATGTAACTGCTGAAGCTAGACACATCTTTGCTTTTGCCATTCTTTTCACCAGGTAAACTTTCTCCTATTAGTCATTATAATTTTGTATTTGTGTGCACATGCACGAACGTGTGCACACATGCACACATGTGGAAGATGGAAGACAACCTCAGAAGTCTTCCTCAGGAACACAGTTCACCTCTTCTGAGACAGCATCTCTCACAGTCCTGAAACTCACCTATTCAGCCAGACTGGCTGGCCAACAAGCCGCAAGGATTCTCCGGTCCCCCTTTCCCAGGGTTGGGATTACAAATGCATGCCATCACATCTAGCAATTTTCTGTGAGTTCTGCAGATTGAACTCAGGTCCTCATCCTTGATTATAAGGCAGAAACTATTAAGTATGAGCTAGCCCACCATCTCTTGTCTTTTAAACTTTAGGCAAGATTCTTTCAGTGTGAACATGAAACAAAGGTAAAGTTTTACTATGGTTTAACAGGTTAATCTAACTACTTTACCAAGATGGGAGATAAGTGGTCAGGGAAGAACTTGTCACGGTAAATGCTTCTGGATTGTGGTCAGGAAGGTTTGCAAAGGGAAATTTCTTAAGAATGAGAAAAAGAGAAAAAGAAAACTGACAATGTGGAATCTGAAGGAAAATGGCCCAACAGGCCCATTGGGAGTGGCACTATTAAGAGGTGTGGCTTCTTGGAGTAGGTGTGGCCTTGTTAGAGGAAATGTATCACTGAGGGTGGATTTTGAAGTTTCAAAAGCTCAAGCCAGACCAAGTGACTCATTGACTCTTCCTGCTGCCTGTGAATCCAGATGTAGACATTTTGGCTACTTCTCCAGCAATGCACCTGCCTGCCTGCCTGCCACTGTGCTTCACACAGTGATGATAATGGACTAAACCTCTGAACTTTCAACCAGTCCCAATCAAAGTATTTCCTTTGTAAGAGTTGCCATAGTTATGGTGTCTCTTCACAGCATCAGAAACCCTAGGACAGACAACATTTGGAAATGGTTCAATCATACATTTCTCAAGACAAGTTGCATTATTTTATTCAATCCTTGAGTACTCTGAGAATGCCAATGTCACACATTTATTAAATCACATAGTTATAAAGAATTTGTACCAGTATTCAAATCTGATTCTTTTAATAGTCAAGTTCATCTTTTTTCCAATGTACTGTTAGTATTGCCTGAACAGATAGAAAATACTGTTTAGTCTTCTTTGATTTGTGGTTTTGTTCCATAATATATGATTTATAATTTTAATTTAACATGATTAACTGTTTCATTTGAGAACTAAGCAAACAATATTTGCATCTAGGAGTCATTGATATGTTCATCTATCCTACCAATGAAGCCACATTGAGAAATATTGAAATGTAATCTTTGATAACCAAGAACAGGTGTGCCTGGGTTAGTTTTTTGTAAACTTGATACAGCTAGAGTTTTTTTGAAAGAGAAACTTCAACTGAAAAAAAATGCTTCCATCAGGTTGTCTGTAGGCAAGCCTGTAGAGCAAAGTCTTGAATAATAGTTGATGTGGGAGAGCTCAGTCTGCTGGGGGCAGTGCCACCCTTGCACAGGTGGTCCTGGGTTGTAGACACAAGCAGGCTGAATAAGTTATGAAGAACAAGTCATTCATTAAGTAGCAGCCCTCCAAAGCCTCTGCTTTAGTTCCTGCCTCTAGGTTACTGCCTTGATTTTCTTTCCTAACTTCTCTTACTGATGAATTGTGATATGAAGGTATAAGTGAAATAAATTATTTCTTTCCCATGTTGCTTTTGTTCATGGTGTTTTATCACAGCACTAGGAGCTGAGACATGGTCTGACACTTATCATTTGTTCTTATCCATGTTACTGCATTCTGGACTATCATGTACAATTAAGACTTGTTCTTCTGCTAGTGAATATTAAGAACAACACCACTAGACAATGAGACAACCAGGGAGTGAGAAAAGACAAAGGTTACTTTATAACCCAAGCTCCTCCATCTATGACCCCCTCTGTCAACTAAATTGAATTGCTTGTCAGTTATAACTTTAGAGTTATTTTCTTTCCTTATAGACACATTGTAATAAAAACTCAACCAAAGATTTGCCTCCACATTCTCATAATATCCTGTCTTAAGAGAACTTGTTTCCTTAGATCCTTCCTCAAATCCTCACTCAATCCTAAATCCTTAAATAGGTTCTTTCAAATATTCTTTCTCTGAGAGGCATCATGACTCCCTGGATATATTTTGCCTTACAATATAACAAATAACAGGCCCAACTTGATTGGCCACAAGTACATACTTGCTGAATTGAACTGATTCCAGTTTTATTCATTGTAAGATCTATTTTGCAACTTCCCTGTTCCTAAGACTATCTGATAAACAGTCAGTGCAGAGAGGTCCCTTTCTTTGGGTGGGTGCTGTATGAGACAGAATCTTTGGCTTCTTAATGGACTTTCAGTTCTAATTTAAATTTCTGGGTATCATTAGCTAGATTTCCACACTTGAGTCTCTATAGATAGAGAGGACTCTCAGAGGGTGGGATTAATGCAGATAACACATTGTCAGAAAATTTGACTTTCAGTTTAATCTCTTGTGGGCAAATTGTAGCCACAGTCAATTTGTTTGACCTCTGTAGGCCTTAAAGTTTTAGCTGTAAAATGAGAGAATTGGATAATAGATGACTCTCTGGTTTTTTCAAACTCCAATATGGTAGTTCTAATCCTTGAGGGTCAAACTGGGGATATCATCTGCTCTTTCTCATATGTATAACCATGTATTTCTGAGGAGTTTGTGATGTGAATAATATCAAATACTTAACTTTTAAAAGATACCCAAAGTACATAAAGGTAAAGTTTGTAATTTTCTTCAGAAATATTTGCAAACAGATGGCTAACTTAATTGTTTCTGGTGTAAAAGCAGACACTGTTAAAATATAATAAGAAGCAGATAAATCTGCAAAAACTCTCTTAGCTCCATCTCTAGAGGATCAGTGCTAATAAGTCAAATTAGTCATTTTTATTTAGAAGATATAAAAAGGCATATGGTTTCATGTTGTACCAGCTGTCATAAAATTTGGGAGAAAAGTGTTGCTTACAAAGCTTCCAGGGGGAATGTTTCATAGAATCATTTTAACCTTTACAGCTTACAAAACCAGTTGGCTTTCTTTCTTCATAAACTATTATTTTGGCCTGAATTCTCCATAACAATAAAGGTTCAGCAGGCAGGAAAAACATACAGATAGGAAAAAAAAACTTGACTGTTGTCTAGCAGAATTCTTGGTATAGATAGCTTTCATATGAAAGTAACTTTTTCATATAAATATAAAATGTGTAATGATGAAGTGTATTAAAAGATTTGTTTTCAAATGAAAGGACGAGTTACACAAAAATGTCCTCTAATGTTTAACCTTAATGCACAGTATGGATTAAAATGAATGCATACTTCATATTCATGTGTTAAAAATCCTTACTTATGTGCAAGATCCTTTCAGATTTTGGTCTCCATTGCCTTTTCATGTTGAACTGTGGTTGTACAGTTAAAAGATTTTTCATTTTCTGAAGTTTGCTCTTAGGAGGTTTTCTCTATTCCTTTGTATTCTCTTAATTTTACTTCTTTAAAAGAATTCTTATTCATTCACTGTGATGACTTCCTTTGATTATAAGCTTAATTCAATTAGAAAATACCTAGGTCATTAATGAAGCACATATATGGGTGTGTCTGTGAGGGCTTTTCCAAAGTGGCATATGGGTGGTGCCATCTCATAGACCAACACTAGCATGAATGAAAAGAAAATAAAAAAAGAAAGCCAGATGATGATGATCATTGACATTTTCTTTCTCTTTGCTTTCTGATGTGCTAAGGTGTGATCAAGCAACCTCTTGACACCACAGACAGGAGCTGGAGTCATTGCCAGACCTTACCTCTCACGATTGATTTTATCCTATGAACTGGTAAGTAAAACACCCTTTCTTTAAGTTGCTTAGGGCAGGTATTCCAAGAACCACAGAAAGCAGACAAACACTGTGACAGAAAGCCACAACTGGTCAAATTGCAGAGCACAGCTAACTGGCACACAGAGCCACAATTGATAAATCTACAACACAACTCTTAAGGCTAAGGCTTAGGAACATCAAGAAAGAAAGGGATGGAAAGATTGTTAGAGCCATAGCACCAGAACATCTGCTGCCAGATTGTAGCTCTATATATGACAGGGAGGCTACATCCATGAAATCTCAACAATATGGCTGCCTAAACAAGACCTGCTCAATGACAATACCAGTTGACCTGCAAGGTATTTGGAGGAAATCAAATGGGGTACCAGTCATAGATGAAGAGCTACAGGCAATTAATAACTGCTTAGAGGGGGAAAATTAATTTCTGTCAATGTTGACAACCCTACTCTGATTGGCTAGCTAATATCAAGCAGTCAGTCTTACATACACACACACACACACACACACATACACACACACACTACTAAAAATAGAAAAAATGTTTACTGTAATATTTTTAGGATATATATATATATATATATATATATATATATATATAGAGAGAGAGAGAGAGAGAGAGAGAGTTTGCCTGCTTTGTGTTTATGGAAGTCAGAAGAAGTTGTGTGATTCACTGGAACTAATGTTGGGGGTAGTTACAAGCCACCATGTGGATTCTGAGAACTGAACCCATGACCCTGCAATAGGAGAAACTGCTCTTACCTAATAAGGCATCTCTGCCGCCCTGATTTTTCTTTTAAAAAGTAATATCTCTTACTTTTAGATTAAGACAATTTTCTTCTACTTTTCATTAAAACAAAGCAGGCAAATAGAAAAGAAAACAAGGAACTAACTGGGGGCGTCTCCCTGGAAACCTGGGAACCCCTCTAGGGTCAAGTCTCTTGACAACCCTCAGGTAGCTCCTTAAATTAAGATATATGCTTCCCTGCTCCCATATCCACCCTTTCTATATCCCAAGCACCCCATTCCTCCGAGCTCCCCCCGTTCTCCCCTTCACATTTTTCTCTCCCCATCTTCCCTTGGCCCAGTCTCGCCCAACCCTCAAGCTCCCAATTTTGCCTGGCGATCGTGTCTACTTCCAATATCCAGGAGGATTACTATATCTTTTTTGGGGAGTTCACCTTCTTATTATCTTCTCAAGGATCCCAAATTTATAGGCTCGATGTCCTTTAATTATGGCTAGAAACCGATTATGAGTGAGTACATCCCATGATCATCTTTTTGGGTCATGAGGGAGAAAGTCAGGAACGTGAGGGGTGCGTTCACTCATGGAGACGGTGGGACAGAACTAAAGGGAGATCACCAACTCCAGTTGGAATGGGACTGATGGATCACGCGACCAAATCCGTCTCTCTGAATGTGGCCAACAGCGGGGGCTGACTGAGAAGCAAAGGACATTGGTGCTGGGCTCTGATTCTTCTGCATGGACGGGCTTTGTGGGAACCTTCTCAGCTTGGTCGATCACCTTCCTGGACCTGGGGCGAGTTGGGAGGACCTTGGACTTAGCATAGAGTGGGGAACCCTGATGGCTCCTTGGCCTTGAGAGGGAGGGTGGGGAGGTATGGGTGGAGGGAAGGGGAGGGAAGGGGGAGAAGGAGGGGAGGGAAGGGGGAGGAGGAGCGGAGGGAGGGGGTAGGAGGAGGGAAGGAGATGGAAATTTTTAAATATAAAAAAAATAAACCATGAGAAAAAAAAAAGAAAAGAAAACAGTTTCAAACAGACTCTACCAACAGATATATACAGATTTTCTTATAAGAAGATCTGTGGTTTCATGCCAAGGAAGAGAAGCATACAAAAATTAATAATCCAGGTGGTGGTGGCACATGCCTTTAATAACAACACTCAGAAGGAAGAGGAATTGAATCTCTGAGTTTGAGGCCAGCCTGGTCTACAGACTGAGTTCCAGGCCTTCCAGGGATATATAAAAAAACCTTGTTTTGAAAACAACATAAAATAAAACAAAACAAAAATCATAATGAGACTAGATTAATGTTTTTGGAACCAAGGAGAAGATAGTAGATTTCTTAACAGCTAACAGAAATTGAGTAATTCTATATGAATGCTATTTATAAGGATACATAATATTTGGAAGGTATTAATTAGAAAATGTATTGAGTTTGATTGCCTGATTTTCCACGTTAGCATTTGAGTTGTCATAGTAACTTGAATAAATTTGTTTCTTGAAGAAATTTTAAGTTATACAACTGTAGAATCTCTCAGCAAATTTTTACCATATGTAGCATACAGGTTTTATGTCCTCTGTTTCTTGAAAACAAGTTGTTTCACTTATTAACTTTTACAATATATAAATACTGAAGTACATTGTATTGCATTCTTTAATAGTATAATATCTACAGATATATCAGATAATGCATTTGTTAAACGGTTAAATAGTTGACCCTAACCACTGAGCCAATGAATTAAAGTAACTGATCTAGATTTTCAAGAGTGGAGATTTCTTGTGAATGTCAAAATACTTCTTGGAATTGCCCTCTTTCCATCCCTGTCAGCAAGAACAGAGCTATTCTTTTCAGTTTCTTTAGTAACTGCCATGTAGCTTCAATTAATCCCCTATTGTGGATACACATTCCATTAGCAGCTATTAAGGAAAGGCTCAATGGCATGGCACTCCCTTCATATAAATGTGGATCTGGGTTCCATCCTTAGGCACCTGTGCTGGCTAGTTTTATGTCAACTTGCCACAAGCTAGAGTCACTTTAGGATAGGTAACTTCAACTGAGAAAATGCCTATGATTGGCCTGTGAGTAAGCCTGTGGTACATTTTTTAAAAATTGATGATTAATGTGGGAGGACTCAGCTCATCAGTGGCAGTGCTTCCCCCTCCCCCACATCCCCCAACAGGTGGTCCTGTATGTTATGAAAAAGCAGTCTGATGAAGTCATGGGGATCAAGCTAGAAGCAGCACTCCTCCGTGGTCTCCTCCGTGGTGTCTGCTTCAGTTCCTGACTTCCAGGTGTCTGCTTGAGTTCCTGCTCTGACTTTTCTTTGTGATTGGCTTCAAGCTATAATCTGAAATAAACCCTTTCCTTCCCAAGCTGCTTTTGGTCACAGTGTTTCATCACAGCAATAGAAATTCTAACTAAGACAGCACCACAAAAAACTAAAATAAAATGTCTATAATAAAAAAATTAAACAACACATGAAGGATAAAGGAAGTTGGGATTCTACATAGTAATAAGATACTGAAAAGTAAGGGTGGCTAGAAGGACAATCGATGGAAATGATGGAGTGAATTTTTATCAAAATACACGATGAACATGAATTAAAAGGGTGTAATGTAATCCATTATTTTATAAAATGAGTGTGCACTAATAATAACATAGGATTTTTAGAAAGGTATCATCAAACCAGGAAAATTTGCACAGATATGAAGAAAATAAACACAAGGAAACTTAGCAGCACAAGTTATTTAGTTAGCCAGTTGTAGGCAGATGGGTAATCTTTCTGAAGAGCGAGTTTCTTAGACGTTCATGATACTCAAGTTAGGAACTCCATAGACTCTGATGATACTAGAAGATGACTTGAGTGCTGTTTTACTGATTTAATTCCAAAAGTGGTTCTTAGTCCTCCCTGTCTATACTCGAGTCTATGGTTTTCTGTGGTCTATTACCAAAATGGGCTACTGTCATTTTGGTTCTCCTTTGAAGTTTGTTAAGGGAGATAGACAGATGGGAGAACTGGTCTATATGCCACAGATGAAGGGAGACATAGAAATGGTTATACACTGTGTCTTTTGAAATGAAATAGGACATTTAATGCCCAGGAGAAAAGCATTTAAAAAGAGTATGATTGGATAACCTAGTAAATTGTACAGATGATAAATTGACTTAAAGATATTTAGAAAAGCACACACAAATACAGGCTGAGCATCTCTAATCCGATAAATAGAATTCAAATATGCTTTAATTTCTGTAACTCTTTGGGCACAAAGATGATGCAAGAGAAAACCACATCATTGAATTGTTTTTGCACCCAAAACTCTTAAGAATATTACACAAAATTATCTTTTGGGTGTGTCTAAATTGCAAAATGAAGCATGCATTAATTGTTAGTGGACTTGAGTACCATCCTCACAATGGCCCACATACAAATGTAAATACTCTGAATGTGGAAAACAAAACAAAAACTGAGCTCTGAAGTATTTCCAGTACCAACCATTACAGATAAGAGAGCTACAACCTATATGGAATTCAAAGGGAGATTCAGTGTCTGAATTGTTGAGCCAAATGTTCAGGCGTTGACTTTGGAAAATTGCTCAGTAGCAATAGAAGTACCATACTGCTTTCTTTCATATGCTTTTGGGCTTGAACTAGACTTGACTGTTTATACTAAATGTTGAAGGACTTACCGCACAAAGTTTTCCATTTGGTCTTCCAAAATATACTTCACAGCTCTGTTTTGAAACTGGGAAGTTAATTTTTCACCCCCTGCTCCCTTTTTATAACTCAGAGCCACTACATTGATGTGGATATATCATATGAAGCAGGATAATGGGTGTCTGGACTATAAAATCCATCTCCTAATCATCCCTAATTATCAAGCCTAAATTTTGATTTACTTTTTCTAACACAAATTAAACAGTTTACCTTTTCTTAAAGTCTTCCCTATGAGTTTTCCTTCCCACAGAGAAACAATCTGTTTTCTGTCTACAGGCTGTTCAAGCAACTGTATCCAGCTGTTATGTGGCTAAGTGAAGCAGTGCTTAGGCAGATTCTACGTAAATGAGTGATAACTCCCATGATACTTCTTTCTTGGTATAGAAGCTGAGAAAGACTCAGGTGGGCTCCAGGAAGACTTAAGAGCATGTCTCTATTGTAATAGTTGCACACTGTGCCCAGAGCTGAATACAAAAGCACACAAATTCCAAGGAGTAAACTCAGAGAAGTGAAATGAGATTTTAGAGTCAGGCCTGTGTTGAGTCAAGTTAGATTGTTTTACTTCTTTAGTTATTGTAGTATTTCTCCTTAATTTGAAAAGTGATTGTTCTAATTTTGATAAAATATATTTTATTCTAAAATTTAACAATTGTATTAGTCTGTTCTTCCATTTTTATAACAAAATGAAAAATCTGGTAACTTTATAAACAACAACAACAAAAGTTTATTGAGCTCTGAGTTCTAGATGTTCAAGAACTCATGATTGGTGATAGGCATTTTGATGTCAAGGGTCCATAGGTAAAATGGCATCACATAGTAAGATAAAGGGAGCGTATATGTGTGCATCTGCTTTAATTGCTCTCTATCTCAAACTGTGAAGCCATTATTATTCAATTACATGGGCTTCAATGACATTAATTACTCCTAATCACCATTTGAAGGCTCTGAATCTATATATCATAGATCAAGTATGCTACCTCACAGAGGTAAAATTTGGAAGACATAATTAAACCATATCCAAACCATAGTTTCTTGACTTTGTGGAATGATTTTATGTGTAGCAGGGTGCCTTTCTAGTGAAAATATCTTCACACATGATATGAACATGATGCAGTTTAAGGACTGCTGGCTTCAAAAATGTAGAATTTAAAATCTAAGTCTAGTTAGGTGTGCATTCATGTTATTTTTGCCTATGGAAAAGTAAATATGTTTTAGTATTAGCAGAGTATAAACCAGCTTAAGAGCTGTGAAAACATAGCGATAAGATGTGTTAAAATTGAGATTTGTAGATTTGTATCATTTTGGGTATGGAAGAATGGTCAGAATGTACAGGGCATCCTTTGTACCTTGGCTACCATATACTACCAGTATGAACAGGAATCCAAACCTAATTTCAAGTAACATGTAAGTAATAACAGTAAGTTTCCATTCAGTGCACTCTTAAATTCAAACAAATTCCTTTCCTTAGAGTAGCACAGCTCATTATTTTTCATTCTAGAATTTTTTTCTGCTCTTTGTTCTCAATCAGTGATAGCATTTTCCAACACAATGAAAATCCCATGTTTACATTAAAACATACTATTTAAAGTCCCATTTACATCATTCATACCAAGGCCTGGAGAGCCCTTTTCCTATGAGAATTCACAAGAGTCACAGTCTTTTATGCCCCTTATTCACCTTTTAAGGACAAAATTCTCTTAATTAAGAGTTTAACTTGTCAGGAAGTATGTTTCAGTTGTCTGAATTAGTGTCAATGTGGCATAGCAAGCCAAGACATCTGCTTGGAGCATGGATCACCCACCCTTTCATTCAGTTAAATTATACTGCTAGACATAGCTTCCACTTTCCTAAGGAGATCACACTTCCTCTGTGCTTGCTTGCTCTTACTCAGCACTGCATGCTCCAGTACTGACCTGTCAGGCAAGATGTACCTACTATTGCTACCAAGAGGCAACTAACTAATTTTCAAAGGATAACTTTTAAATAAGACAATGGAAGCCATGAGGTGATTCAGTCCATGAAGAAAACTCTTGTCAACCCTTATGACCTGAGTTCAATTCCTGGGACCCACATGATAGAAGGCAAGAAAAGATGTCTTTGAACCTCCACATGTGTGCCATGGCATACATCTGTGCACAAACATACACACCTAATAAATAAATAAAACAAAATGAAATGAAAAAATATATACTACAAATAAGGCAATGGTCCTCACAGCTTGTGACTGTAGAGTCACATCCAGAATCTCTATTACTATCTCTGGTTCCCCTATGTCTTCTGTACATATGTCAACAAAATGAATGTGATAAGCAAAATTACTACCTTACTGAATTTACCAATTGTATCTATTTAGTTCGTGTACACAGAACAAAGCAACAGTTTTCAAAAAGAAGCATTTTCAGGGCCTGGAGAGATGGACTGGTGATGAAGAGCACTTATAATTCTTGCAGAGAATCTGGGTTCAGTTTCTAGCACCCACAAGGTGGCTTCTTTTACAGGGGACCTGACACCTTCTTCTCACCTCTGAGGGCTTCAGTGTACACATGCCACATTTACATACATATGCACACATTTTTAAAAATCTTTTAAGAAGAATTTTTATTATTTTAAGAAGGATCCTTATGGTGATGTATACTATTATTTACTTATTTTAGGGAACTGTGGGAAGGATAAGTGAGATTTCTGACAGAATGCCTACAAGGGTAGTGGTTTGTCTGAATATAAAGCACAAATAAATGAGCAAAAAAAAAGTGGATAAAAGGGAAATACAGTTGACTCATGGCTCATGTAACATTTCCCACTCTTAGAGAACTAATATCAATGGGATGACCAGGAATCTTTTCCTGGCATTTGAAACTAGCAAGAAAAATATAAGATATAAATGACAGGCTGTGGTGGTGCATACTTGTAGCTCCAGTGCTTAGAATATCGAGGCAGGAGAATCACGATTTTGAGACCAGCCATGGCTCCACAGAAAGATCTTTATACAATGTAAAGGCATGGTCAATTTATAGTAGAGAATGTATTTAAAGTGCCAAACATATGACAGAGACTATTTATGCAACACTGAAGTTAATAGTCTCCAGTACAGATGTAGAAATCACACCTTGGTGAAACCTGCCTAAATGCACACAGCTAATGAACAGTTGAATAACAATGTGAATGTCAGTTTCTCTGGTTTGCCAAACTCACTGTATGTAAAAAGTGGTAGTACCTCATAGACCCTTATATCCCCCTGGGGACTATGCCTAATGTAGTTGAAAACACAATTGTACTTCATTAAAAATATTTTTGTTTAGCTTATATCTAAGTAAGAGACACATATGATAACAAATATAGAGTATTTTATGGACTGAATTATCATAAGTGCTTCTGTGCACAAATTTGAGCTGTGTGCTTTATGCCAAAGTCATAGTAGTAGCCAAGACCCCTCAGAGCATCAGAAACAATAAAATGTAAATGTATCCAGAAAAAAAATGTGTTATAAAAAGGTGAATTATATGATTGTGAGTTCAAAATTTGGACTGTGACTGGATTGAGAACTTACAAACCCAAAGGCAGCAAAGAGTGTGGTCATCTCAGCATGACCCTCTTATTTCATCCTGCATGGTTCCTAGGGCCTTCTGAGGTGACACAAGTCACAGAAATCCATACAGACCCCAGCTGTAGCTGGGCCACGGATCCATACATGGCTCTAGGTGGAGAGACTGGTCTCTCAGGTGGGAACGGTTGTGGCCCTTGATCCTCTATGTGACTTTTAGGGGCAATGCAGGACCCTGACTTAAGCACAGATCCCATCCATGGATCCTGCCTGTATGTCACCACTGCTCCAATAGCAGTATGGCCTTGAGACACCAACAGGGCCCTCGATCTCTGGTGTCTGTATGGTCTTTGATGATAACAGGTGCATTGGAAATCAGCACAGATCCTGGCTGCAGTAGGGTCGTGGACCCTGACATGGCCCTCAGCTGCAGCTGTGGCCATGACATCATACCATGACCTTTTGTAGCAGTACAGGCCACTCAGATTTGGATGCTTCCTGGCCCTTGGACACTAACTTGGACTTTAGTGGCTGATCTGGTCTTGGGTTGATCCACCTAAGCCTTTACTCTGTCTAGGACTGGCTAAATCTGATGAGGAGACTGGTCCTGTGGAATGATACCTGCAAGATCTCTAAGACTAGTGGTGGCCCCAGGATATCCTAGAGGAGCTCCTGTTAGTATCTAGTGATCATGGTGTACCAAAAACCAGAGGCCTTGAATGAGACCAGTGACTTACTGCAATGAACATTTGACAGAAAAACTGATGGGACAAAGAGGTAAACTATATAGCACACTGAAGCCTCCATTGTCACCAGGACAAAAGAAGAGGTGTTGGAGAAGCAGCAAAGGAGAAACAAAGAGATTTTTCTGTTGTTGTTATGGATTTGCTGTGGGTCCTGGCAGCTTGTTGCGGGGTCCCAGTGGCAGCAGGTCCACAAACCAAGGTGGCTGGTGTCCAGCCATGTGCCCACCAGCTGGTCCCCAGTGAGCCCCAGCAAGCTGTGCGAGCAGGCAGCGGGTGGGAGGCACACAGACAAGCACATCATACAAAACAGAATTAAATATTTATTAGGTGGGTTATGGAGGGGAAGGAAAAAAAGGGGAGAAGGGGGTGAGAGAGAAAGAGGGAGAGAAAGGAGAGAGAGAGACAGAGAGAGGGGGAGGAGAAGGGAACAGAGAGAGAGAGAGAGAGAGAGAGAGAGAGAGAGAGAGAGAGAGAGAGAGAGAGAGAGAGAGAACATGGCAAGGGAGGGAGAGAGGCTGCAGGGATTGGGTGTGGCTGGGATTTGGAGTCCAGACCAGGCCTGTGGGCTGGGATAGATGCGAGGGGCTGGGGCCTACGCTCCCAACTTGACAGTTGTTGTGGAATTTGTTTTGTTATTGTGGGGGATTTTTGTTGTTTTGTTTTGTTTTGGGGGTTTGCTTTTGTTTGCTTGATCACTTACTTTGATTTCTTTCCTTATGTGGATGGGGGCATGGCAGGGATGAGGTAAGGACGTGGAGAACCAGGAGGTGAATAGAATTGGGTGTATGATGTGAAACTCCCAAAGAGTCAATACAGAAGGCATTGAAGAAAACAAGAAAAGAGAAGACCAAAATTTCAGTTCTAATTGACAGGCCATACGTTTGGGGAGTCAGAGCAAGATATTGAGTCAAAAATAGGCTAATCTTTTGTTCTAGACAGCCTTCCACTAGGCTCACCCACATTATTAATGGCAGCCTGAAGCACTCACTTGTTAACCTGATTCAGAAATGCCCTGCAGGATGAGGGTGATCTCACTGTGGTATCTATCATCCCATTGATCACCCGGGATAATTTAGCTGATCTGGCTGACTAGGCAACTGCTCCATTTGAACCTCTTTGCTCTTTGTGTCCTTTCTGAGGCCAGGCTCTCTCCAGAGCAGGATGACTTTCTGGAGGTATGGTCAAGTGTATGCAAGAAGCTGTGTTCCCCTACTAGCCTCTGGAAACAAACTCTGATAAATACCTTTCAAGTGATACTTAGAATTAAATATATAAATCTTAGCTTTCTGTGGGCACTGGGCCTCCTGTCATAACCACTGCCTCTCAGTACCCAGCATATGAAAGCTTCCTGTGGATTGCAAGCATCAGATCCTGTTCTGGCTTTTTGAAACTACCCAGCCAAAGGAAACCCTGTACTCTCTGAGATCTGCCCAAAAAGTCTAGGGTGTTTCCTGTCAGACAAAGTGCTAAGGCTACTGCAAGACTCTTTCCCTAGTCCTGCTTCTTCTCCCATCTAGGTATGATTTATCCTTCCTATCAATATAATATCACTTTATGCTCACATTTGCTGCTGTATACTTTATTATAATTCATGCTCTCATATAGGTATTTCAAAGATGTTTTATTAGCCTGCCGCTGCTACTCTTTACCATTAATTTATGAGTCACTTAAGAGCAGAGGTCATGTCACTTATCTCTTTGCCTCTCACTGCATCTGGCAATGAGCCTCGCTCATAGTAGGTGTTCCAAAGGTATTGGTTGAAATTAACCAAATTTCGTGAAGCTCTGAAGCGATGCTGCACAGACTTCTCTGAAGCAAATCAGAAGATAAACTGCTCACAAGCCTTTGCCTGGCAAGTCTGGTTCCCTCAGTTTAAATTTTGATCCTCGTGTTCCTACAGCGCCCCCTTGTGGAAACATAGCAAAACGTCTTGGCTACAGGATGATCTGCACTCCTTGACTGCAACAGGAACCCTGCCAAAGTGAATACCAGCTCTTCTTAATTTAGTAATATTTTCAAACAGGGTTTGCCCATGTAGCTCAGGTTAGCTTGGAATTAACAATACTCCCACTTCTAACTCTCAAATGCTGGGACTACAGATGATGTCACCATGTCTGCATCTCTCTCTCTCTCTCTCTCTCTCTCTCTCTTTCTCTTTCTCTTTCTGTCTCTTTATGATTTTACCTTGTTCGGCTTTGCAGCTGTTCATCATGTTTCTAACCTCTCTCTTCAGACTGAAGCTTGGATTATTTTCAGAGTGGATTTAATCTGAGGTGTTCCTTGGGAACATGGAGACAGATAAGACAGAAGAGAAAAAATTGGCTGCTTCTCAGCACTTACCTGTGTGAGCAATGGACACCTTTCCTCATTTCTCCGAGTTCCATCCTGCAGTTTCAGTCCAGCAGTGTGACAATGCAATTGTGTGGCATGATGCTGGCTTGGGTATCTCCTCACTCTATGTGTCCCCCAGAGACCTTAGCCATACCTCCTGCTTTGGTCCTGACACATAGGGCAGCCAGTTTCAGCAAGCTGGACTGATTTATGCTGCCTCAGAATCCCTTAAGCTTATGCTTTGAGTAGCTTGTACTTCTGACAAAAAGACAATGTTTTGATTTTTACCTTTCTCTGTAGAAATCATGGCCTCTTCTTTTTAATAGTAATGTTTTGAGGGAATACCTGGGTATTATGTATGCATGTTTAATGATTTGTGCTCCTGGGCTTTTGAATTTATTCTTAACTGCATTTGTTCACTCACAGAATTATGAAATTTTTTAAAGGCAATAATAATAAACCTGTGTCCTGTCCGTTTTTCAAAGGTACATTGCAATTCATTTTTAAAAAATCAGCTGATGGACCGTGCCACACATTCTGCAAATCTATTGTACATAGAATAAAAATCTTCAAATAGAAAAAAATCTTCCTTCTTTCCTGTGGGGAAAATAATTAACTGTTTAAACACCGATCCATACCAGTGAACGTGATGCCCCTTAGTCTTTCCAAGGTTATGCATAACTCTTGTGTATCCAGCTTCATGAACTGTGCAATAGGCTTTCTGGAGACAAAAAATCTGAGAGTGAACTCTCTAACATGAATCAGCCCTAGCTACAAATTTGATGTAGTGTTTGCTGGAATTGACAGCAAAAGGCAACATTAATCCATATACTAGTGCAGCAGTGCTTTCATCTCATCCCTTTGCAACGACGTGACTTGGAATATATTTGTGTTTTCATTTCATTTCAGGGCCTTTGAGTAGACAGTGTGGCACCTTTTTGAGATACAACATGCATTTGTGGCAATGTAGTTTATACCTGTGTAGTGCTGCTCATTAGAGAAGCACTTGCAGGTTAGGACTGATCATTTTCCTCTCTAGGAAAAACAACAGCAACAACAACAACAACAACAAATCATCCTATAGTACAGATAAAAACGACTCATGTTCAGGTGGCCTAGCTCCTGGCACCTTCTTTTTTCCCTTTTCCAGACATATGTTGCCTTTATCAGCATCTATTCTATCATCTTGGGTAAGATACATGATTTCATTTTCTACTAGATGAATTATGTGGGATTTGATTTTACATTGCTAAATTTATCTTGGAGTCAAACACATATTCTCTTCTACATTTAATTTAGTGATTTACATTTGATTACCATGAGATAATTAGAGACAAAAGTTCTGTGGTTGGTGGGGATCAAAATCAACAGTTTAAAATTCTTCTCATCGATTACTATACACACACACATAAACACACACACACACAAGTGATATAAACTAGAGAGGATTTATTTTTCAGGGCAAACAACAAAAGCATTTTGGCTAAACTTCTTTTTAAAAAATGATTTTTTTGTAAATAGTGGAGGAATGAAGGATACTTAGAAAGCATATGTATGTTCCAGACATGTTAATAATTATTTTGGCAAACACTGTGTGTGTGTCCATGTGTGTATGCATCTACATGCATGCTATCATTAGTTAGTATTAAAGTTAAGTAGGTGGCATGACCCAGGAGATAAAAGTGCTTGCAAGGCAAGCCCCATGATCTAAGTTTGATCCCTGGAAGGAGAGAACTGACTCCCAAAAGTTGCTCTCTGACTTGCACACATGTGTGGTGACAGGCATATGCCCACACTCACACATTCATCACACACACACACAGGCACACACACAGTGATGATGATCGAACACGCTCTCCCAATAGAACTACACTTTTGTATCTGTTAATCAAAGGTATTGTGTTTTGAGATTAAAATAAATCTTGTAACATGTACAGCCTATGCAAGTGATTAAAATCAAGAAAATCAGCTTTTTGAAAACACTTTTTCTTTTACAACAAAAACGATTCAAGTATATGTAATAACCCTCCTGTTTCCTCCCACCATGGCCATGCTATTTTTTCTACACCCTTGATTCTGCATCAGTTAACAGTGTGTAATAAAATAATTTAAAAACACCTTGCCACCATGCTGTTTGGCATCCCTGCTGATTTAGTATAACCTTTCTCCTTCTTGCTAACTGACTGAAGCTCCCTTCATCTACTAGCAGGCAGCTCTATTTAATTGAGTTCTTTTCAATAATTAAAGGAGGTAGAGTATTCTCTAAATCACTTCAATTTTAATGAAAAAGAACTGACATTTTTAGTCAAATTTAGAAAAAGAACGGATTTTAGTATCTGGAATCATCCATGTTCCCTGGTATGGCTTTCTTTTTTTTGTTCTTTCTTTTCTTATACATTCCTTCTTTCCTTCCTTCATTTTTTTTTAATGTGCCAGTTCATATTCGAAGAACTAGAACCACAAGAATGAATGTTGAGGACAAAAATCCCTGCTCATATGGAATTTACAGTCTCATGTGGAATAGACAATACAACCTAACACATGCACATAGACACATATATTCATATTAACTTCTAGTATTAAGAGCTAAATAGAGAAAATAAAGCGGCAAACAAGAAAAAGTATAGACTGCGGAGAGGGCGATTTCAAACTTTCAATATGATTTGCATACAGATTTGGTGTGAAGGTGACACATACGCAAACACCTTAGAAACCTAAGGACAAAGTCAAGAAACTGTTTTGGAACAAGCTTTTCACAAAGAAAAAGATCAACTGATGATACTATGTTTCTACACCTCCCAGGATAATTCCTTACTCCTTACCCAGGTCTGTTCAAACTCCTCCTAGAGTAATGGTAACCTTTTACTGTTTTCATCAAAGGGAGTCATCCTTGACATCCACCCCCACTCCCAGGACTGCTCAAAAGATGTCCAGACAAACAGGAAGACCCCTTAACTGCCATTCCAAAATAATTATTGCTTTCCTAGCATTTCAGCCTACAATTTCATCTGTGAACCTATGGGAATGAATACACAACTGCCAGTCAAGGAAAGACTCATTTGTCATTTGATCAAAGATGAAGTAAGTGTTTGGCCCAAAATTGTTGGATCACCTTACAAGTCCTAATTATAAATTGAGCTGGCAAGATTTTCCATAGTAAGAGAACTCAGTTCTTTCTCAAATGCAACTTGATAAGATGCTCAATTGTGCAGTTAGAGTTTACCTTTTATTTTTAAAGACTTGTTTATTTTGTTTTTGTTTATGTGTGAGTGTGTGTAGCAGTGTGCGTATACATACACGTGTGTGTGTGTGTGTGTGTGTGTGCCCAAGGAGGACACCAGAGGTCAATGTCTCATCTCTTGTACCTGGAAATGGAGTTGTTTGTGAGGTGCTTAATAAGAATTCTAGGACCTGAACTATTGTTTCTCTCTGCAAGGGTAATAAGAGCTCTCAATTGTTGAGCCACCTTTCCAACACTCAAGTTTCCTTCAAGCAAAGTAGGATGACCATCCTTGGCCATCATTTCCTTTTGTGCATTTCAAAATAGCCTGAAGGAGGGATTTGAACCCTCTCAACACAAAATAATGATAAGTATTTGTGGTAATGCATATGCTAATTACCCTTATTTGAATATTATGCACTGTGTACATACATTAAAAAAATCACAGGATATTTTGTAAATGTGTATAATTAATGTGCTTCAATTAAAAGTAAAATGATAACAATAACAATAGAACAAAACAAAGGAACTCTTGGGTGTTTGATTAATTTTATTCTCTAACTGGAGGTTTAAATGAGAACAAGTTAAATTGGGTCTAATTTCCCTAATCAAATAATAAGGTCTTTCTTGATGGTAGGGAGTTAGACAGACATTAACATTCTTAGAGTCCGTTGAGGATGGAATGCTCTCTCAGAATCAGCTCTGCTCCTCGCCCCCTTAAGACTTATAGTTTTATATGAAAAGGTAAAGGGATAAGGTTTTTTTGAGTCTCATTGAGGGAAAACAACTTCCTCCTGGTTGAAAGAAAGACTTTGATTTCCATCCCTGAACTGCCCAAAATACTATTGTGCCTTGCATTGAGTTAATCCTAACCGGTCTGCCAATCATCTGGCTAGGGAAGCACCCCTCCAGAAGACTGATTCACATGACAAAGCGATGGGAGGAATAATTTTCTCCTTAATTAGATAATGTGCTCATATATCCCAGGAGAATTACTCCTGATGTAGTTGCTTACAGATCGTGACTGCTTAGCCCGCTCACTTCTCTCAGTTTTAATTAAAAAGGAAAAGCTTTTCTGTCCTCTTCTCTTCCTTCAGATATCATCCAGAATCCTAAACATGCTTTCTTGGGCTCATTGGGTGTTGTCACTCTTTCTCTGGAGATACATTTCTCCCCAAGCAACTATTTTGCTGATCTCCATTGGAGACTGTCTTTTTGGTCCCGAACTCAAAAACACATAGCTATCTCCCTTCTTATCTGTCTCCATCCTGCTATGATTGATAGCTTGCTCTATTGTTATTTTTTTCTCAAAATGTAAGAAAATAGCCCTCAAGCTTCCTTCAGATTCTTTTAAGTTATTTTATTAGTAAGACTAAGAACCCCACAAAAGGGATCTCTAATTCCTTCTTAACATATTTGGTGCCCAACATTGGTTGCTACTCTTTGAATCATCAGCCAGATACCCTATTACATAAACTAAAATGATAAGCCTGCATACTATAAACTTTTAAAAACTGAGTGCAATTAAAAAACTATACGTAAGTTGATTGTTCGGGATGATAAAGAAAATTATGTTTAGTGTTATAGCTTCGGTTGTCAACTTGGCACACTTGGGAAGAGGGAACTGTAATAGAGGAACTACTTTCATTAGATGACCTATGTAAATGTTGGTGGGCATATTCTTGATTGATTTCTAGTTAATGAAGGGGGTACAGCCACTGTGAGCAATGCTATACCTGGGCAGGTGGACCTGGGCTGCATGAGAAAAGTAGCTGAGCAGACCAGAGGAAGGAAGCCAGTGAGCAGCATTCCTCCATGGTCTCTGCTTCAATTCTTGCATCCAAGCTCTTGACTGAGCTCCTTCCTTTGCTTCCGCAGATCACAGACTATATCATGTAAGCCTTTTCTCACCAGGCTGCTTCTGATGAAATGTTCTATTCCGGCAACTACAATCAAGCTAGAACATTTAGTAATAAAATTACAATTTTTACTCTCCATAATTTGCAGTTCAATTTTATTATAAAATTTGTTAGAATTAAAGGTAATATTTTCATGAAAATAGGTTCATTCAGATTTTCATCCTGTAAGAGATTTTTGTTGGAATTTTAATGGAGTGTTTTGGGGCCTTATGGTTTCTTGTGAAATGACTGTGGAGATATTTTGAATACTTCTAATATAAATTGCCATATAACAAATAATTGCTTGCCTATTGTAATACTTTCAAATAGGAAAGCTATGTTGAGCTTCCCCCTTACCAACAACAGCCAACTCATTCTTGAACTAATTTTTTGCTGGAGACACTTACAGACCTTTGTAGGAACTGAAATTTGCATCCTTTGATTTTCTTGCTTGTTCTTATTAAAAAGTCTCAAAGTTGTCCTTAGGCATAATTAAAAGATGTACATGGATGAGCTGATTTTCAAAGAAAAGAGAAGAAAAAGAAAAAAGTTTTCTGTTTTATGCATAAGTTCACATGATGACATTTAGTGGTAAGTTACAACCATTGGAAAAGTTTTATTTTTTTTCTCTTAGAAACACTCCTATAGTTTGCATATAATAACCTAATATTTCATTTTTGATGATGAGCATGTTATCATTTTAAAATTCAGGTGAGAATTTTCCTTTACAGTAATTGCATTGGACTGTGATAAATATTTAAAATGATACATATCATTTTAGTTTAAACATTTATTTATTTATTTATTTATTTATTTATTTATTTCTGTGTGTATGTGTCTGTCTGTGTGTGTGTGTGCGTGCGCACACATGCGTGTGTGTGCATTGTATGGATTTAAGTGCATGGGTATGTGTGCTTGTGAGTGTACATGTGGAAGCCAGAAGAAGGTTTTGGGTGTCTTCCTCTATCTATTTCTACCTTACTGCCTTGAAACAAGGGTGTCTCACTGAACCAGAAGCTTACCATTTTTGCAGGGCTGGCTGATCACTGAGTCCTTTGAATCTGTCTTTCTGTAAACCACAATAATAGGGTAAAAGTATGTGTGTCTCTGCCCAAATTGTTAAATGAAATGTATGCTGGGGATTTGAACTTAGCTCTTTACTTTTTCTTTACATAAGAACTCTTAACTCACTAAGCCATCACCTCAGCCTTTCAACCATTTCTAAATCTTTATTAAATTGCTATCAAAAACAATTAACCAGTAAAACAAAACAATAAAGTCAGTCCCATCACTTAGTAGTAGTAACAAGGTAAGACTGTTCATCTTTTATTTCCTCCATATAACATATTCATTGTATACCTCTTTCTTTTAAAGTTAAGAAACATCAATCTAACATTAGATGACAGTGATACCATAGTGGTTAACCCTGTCTTATATTGCCTAAAAGGGAAAGAGAAAATTGGGGCACTTCTGGAGAGAGGTTGAGACAAGCACTACTAGATTTCCACAGAAAAGCATGTAGTGTTCACACGTTATCACCAGTATCTAACACAGTGACCAGCATAGAGTAGACAGCCATTATTTGATTAACCCACCAGTTAGTGTCCTCTTAGTTTAAGTGGCATAAACTTATTTGGGAACAGTGGGTTGTTCATTATCATAATTTGAGAACAACCAAAAAGAGGTAATTTTGTTGTGAGAATTTTCTTTACTTACAGAAATAAAGTAGGAGGTAGCCCTGTGTCCTTCTTTCAGAGTGTCAGAAAAGGTCCTGAGAGATCCCCTTATTTTTTGCCTCTAGGTATGGGACATATCTCCTAAAACACATGTTAATGCTGGCTCAGCCAACATATGCTTCCTTAATTATCTTTTCTTTATTAATGGAATCCAGATTTTATACCCATATCCTTCACTTCTGGTAAAAATGAACCCATTAAAATCCACAGGAAGCAGACCTAATTCACCTCAGATATTACTGACCATCTCACTCTTCTCTCCAAGCTTGGTTGCTTTAGCACTAGTGCATGATCTGATTCTGGAAAGGCTTCTGGGGAATGTTTTTCATTTGCCTCTGGGACTTATTTCCACAACCCTTCCACAAGCTTGATAAGGAAGGTCATTCCCCAAGAAGGGCAGAGGCAGAGACCATGGAACTGCAGAGAAGCAGGCAGTACTTTGACAGACATACCAGTAATTGCCGTTTCTATGGACATCTTGGTATACACATTTGGAGCATCCTATTTTTAAGATCTTAAAATGCAGGATTTTCTCTTACTTATGGCCATAAACCATGTAGCTGATAGATTTCCTGGGGTTTTTGATTTGAACTGCAGTGCTCCCTGTTCTTTCTCTGAAGTATAATACTAACAATAGCAATAAGGAAAGGGAACAGTGACTAGATGTCTACTGTCCTTTGTGTTTGTTGGTACTTTTGTATTCCAAGGGGCAGTAGCAATCTCATTTTCCCCAGGCAAGGTGGCTGTTGGGATGATAAATCAGAAAACATGGAAGCACAAGAAATTGTATCAGTCTTGGCCAAAAATATCATATTTGGGATACTATTGGCTTTGAGTGCTCCACACCCAGCTCTAGAAGTAAATCATTCTTTTGTTTCCACTTACCTTTTATAGCAGTTCTGCCTATTCCTATTGCTATTGAGTGCTCTTAGCTTTTGACTTCACAGTTTCCCATTGCCTTGTGGATTCTACTTTTTCTTCATGGATCTGTCAACTTTTGTCTTTGATATATTATCTTTCAACCTTTCCCCTTGGTGCTTAGGGGTTCAAGTTTCCAGGCAAAGTAATAGCTTCACCTCACCCATGATTCACAGACACATTTAACATGGTGCTATCATCCAAAACAGCACTTTCCTGGTAGGTCAGACTCTGTTGCCTCATTATTCTAAGGCTGCTTACAACCTCCACCCAAGCCTATCTGCTTTTTCACTGGGCCATTAATTTCGTCAGTCTTGGAAGTTATAATGTAGTGTCACAAAACAAAATACATGAAAAGCTGGTCACAGGAAACACCTTTGGGGTGTTTTGTCCAGAAGCAGACTACATGAGTCAAAGCTTCAGAGTGCCATGGCTTACTTAGAAATCAGAAGTGTGACTCTTTTCCTAGACCTTGATCTCTCTTGATGTCAAAGTGGTCCTCAATATTGTATCATTATATCTTCTTCCACTACAACTTCTTATTCTTATTTTCCATTTTTTTTGGTTTGGCTAATTTACTACTACTTACACAGACACTCTTTGCTATCTGGATACCACAAATAGCTACCACAGCATAATTTTCTCTGTTTTTCTGTCTTGATCATAACCAACTCCACTTCCTTCAAAAAGTGGCAAAGGGAGAATTATGGCTAACCATGGGAAGAACTTATAGGTAGGTGCATTAGTACACGAAAGGTCTGACACTGAGTAACTGTTGTGTTCTACATCATGTACCAGGTACTTTATGTGGCAGGAGAATGATTCCATTAAAGATAGATATATTTTCTAACTTGTTTGCTGTAAAAAAAAACACGGTATGATCATTTAGATATTATTCATGGTGATAATGATGATGAAGAATATTTCTTCTTGAAATTTGTGTATATAGTGCTAAAACACAGATGAAATTTATTTTGTTTAATAACAGTCAAAATATATTCAAATCAATAGTGGTAACAGTATATTGTTTAACCCCTTTCTTAGAACACTGAGTTTCCCTTTTCTGTTAAAAAGCAAGAAAGGGAACAAAAGAAATCAAAGGAAGTAGCCTAGCTTACTCTTTCCTTGCTAGTGTCTCTGTTTCTGTTAGCATCCTGAACATACCAGGTGCTAAAATGAACACATTCTTTCTAGAGGAGTATGTATTTTGTGTTAAAGCATCCAATCTTGTAATTAAAAAAATTGTTTATAGTGCTAAAGGGCTTATTCCCAGTCATATAAATTGGTTGAAGAAATTTTATGTTTAAGCAAAAAAAAGCTTTAAACTCATGAAGCATATATGCATACTCATGATGATTTGTAAGACAAAGAAAAGGATGAAGCCAAGATCATTCACAATAAAGCAATCTGAATCTCAAGGCTGTTCCTAAATAAATATACAGTCATTTACAAACTTATTCCTATTTTTTCTTTCAGTTGTATTCTGATGTCTACCACTGAGACAGATATAAGTTTCAAATTGCATTATTGAAGTTACTTTTTCATTTACCTAAGATAATTACTTTTGTATGAGTGAGTTCTAAACAATCAATAGTGTGCTTTTGGCAATATTCGGTAAAAGCTAATTAATAATACAAGTCATGTTAGCTGTTATGTCCTTGGTAAAAGTAACCATATTTTTAATGTCTGATAAGAAAATCATCTTGAATAAAGTGCATTTCTTGGCTTATTTTTATCATTTAAAAGAACTGCTGAATTTTGGTAGAGTTGAGAACCAATTCTGCAAACACTTTCAGTGTTTTCAACTGAAAGTATCAATCAAGTTGTTATTGATTAACTTAGTATCAGAGGGTTCATCTTTAGCTTGGAAAAGGCTTGACTGCTTTATCTTGTCTGCCACGAGAATCTTATGGCACCAAGAATGCTATCAAGCAGGACTTAGTAGATTCCAAATAGAGATGGTGCCGGGCATCATGGCTTGATTTCAAGTGGCTTGACTTGTAATGTTTTACCTGGTAATTTTTTAAATTCAAAGTTATGTGAACGTGGTACAGATTCAGTAGTAACCAATCACTGAGCTTTAAAATTTGCCCTTTCCCCAGGTTAGTGACATGTAGTATGAGACTCCTGCAATACTAGGCGGTAGCAATGACCTGTAGCTCCCAATTAGCTGTATGATCACAGGGTAAACAGTACAAAGTTCTACAGTGTGCTGTGGTGCCAGAATTGGGGAACTATTTGTTTTTTGGGTGCCATAGTATCTATAAAGCACCCACCAGTGAATGTGTGTAAGATATTCACCACTGAGCTACAGAATATAATTTGCATGAGCCTTTCCTAAGTATAGGCTGATGTAGATATTCTGAGCATGTTCAGGATAAACTTGACTAAGCTATAATGCATGAGGATTATTTAATGCATTTTCAACTTATTGATTTTTTTTCAATTTCAGAAGAATTTATCATGATAGCCTTGTGAGTGACTGTCCAATCATCCAAGAAATCATCATCTTGGATTCAGCTGCACCCTTTTGCAGAAAGATTATCCAATCTGGACTTACTGTCTATTTATACACCTTCATGGAGGGATGGGGCAGGTCAGTGGACTCTCACATGAGTATCCAGCTGCTCCCTGTTATATACACTTGTATACAATTTTGCCTTAATTGCACCCAGCCTTGGAGACAGGCTAGAGTATGTAGTCTAAGGGAGACAAGGAAAGGGTAGCTTCATCTATACAGCTGTGGTAACGCCCTTGTACTCGCAGCTTAAAGGCTTTCCACAGATGACCTGTTTGTGGTAGATGGAGGAGCAACCACATCCCTGTGAGTAACTCCTCACTCATGCTCTGCAAGGAAGCTTCATTGCTTCTCTCGGAGTGAACTTTGGAAGAATCATGCCTCAATTTGGCATTGGAATCTCTGTAGAAGAGGTAGATGTTCCCTAGGTTTCCCTTTGGGAAAGAATTTTAGCAACAAGCCCTTAGTAAGTGGAGAAACATCTGTAATATGGTATACTAAATGTAATGATATAATAACTTTCATCTCTTCTCATTTTCACTCACACTTGTTAATGATTATCTACTAATAAATGGGCAAAAATTCTGGTTTTCTGTTACTAGTCTTCAGTATTTTTGTTTTATTCATTTGCTTTTGAGGAAGGGCTATTACTAGGTTGCTTGGCTGGCTTGACACTCTTTATGAGGAGCAGACTGACTGAGCAAATAAATATCCACTCACCTCTGCCTCCTAAGTCCTGAGATTAAAAGCATGTGTGACCATGCCTGGTTATCTAAAGTTTTCATCCATAGAGTAAAAAGAGTTATTGAAAGTTTTAATTTGATTGATTTGTGGGGTAACTAAGACAAATGAATTGTTATGAGGTTTGCAAATATGAAAATTCTATAACTGATTTTAATAATCAGATTATTCAGACACTTGTAATTGCAAATTCATTTTGATTATTTTCTGGATTGATTCCTCCTTTACATTAGAATTTTCTCAGATCTTTTTAAAACAGTTATATGTTCATTGACTTCTTTAATTCTGTTTGACAGAAAGAGTCAAAACCTTTCTTTCAACAGACGATTCAGTAACCTTCACTAAGTAACCATTAATTAAGTAATTAAAATAAATTTAATGGAAAAAGAATTTTGAAAGGAGAATAGAATTAACTCAAAAGATAGTTTAAAAATAGTTTATAGTAGTTAAGTCATTATTGACCAAAAACTTCCTTAGGGATATTAACAATGAATTTGATAGTTGCCAAGGAAAACCTAACCTTTCTTGAGAATGTGTCTGGCCTTCTGCATTGCACCTGATTGTCAGAATGGCTTCAGCAACTGGTTATAACTGAGCCATCCTCAACATCAGGCTTTTTCTTGTATATTCCTTTACAAAGTCCAAGCTCTAGAATTCAGAATAACTTGCTCTTTATTTGTATTTATGTTTCCATGGGTATATTCTTAATAAGTGACCATTCCTTATAAGAATTTTTTTCCGAATCAGTCCTAATCACAATTACAGATCAATCAATACTTTTTGATAGGCAAGGAAACTGAAACACCAAAATGTATTTATTGTGTAAAATTAGTTCTGCCAGAACTTCCAAGAAGACCTAATACCTATACTCCTTAAGGTATTTCATAATATAGAAACAGAAACATCATTGCCAAATTCCTTTTATGAAGCTACAGTTACCCTGATACCTAAACCACACAAAGACTCAACCAAGAAAGAGAATTACAGGCCAATCTCACTCATGAATATTGACTCAAAAATTCTCAATAAAATACTGGGAAACCGAATCCAAGAACACATTAGAAAAATTACCCACTACGATCAAGTAGGCTTCATCCCAGAGATGCAGGGCTGGTTCAACATATGAAAATCTATCAATGTAATCCATCATATAAATAAATAAACTGAAGGAAAAAAAACATGTGATCATCTCATTAGAAGCGGAAAAAGCATTTGACAAAATTCAACACCCCTTTATGATAAAGGTCTTGGAGAGATTAGGGATACAAGGGTCATTCCTAAATATAATAAAGGCTATTTACAGCAAGCCGACAGCTAACATCAAATTAAACAGGGAGAAACTCAAGGCCATCCCACTAAATTCAGGAACACTACAAGGCTGTCCACTCTCTCCTTATCTCTTCAATATAGTGCTTGAAGTTCTAGCAATAGCAATAAGACAACATAAGGGGATCAAGGAGATTCGAATTGGAAAGGAAGAAGTTAAACTTTCATTATTTGCAGATTGATGGAGGAGAGTTATCTGTCTATGTTACTTTCATTGGTTAATTAATTAAGAAAACTGCCTTGGCCCCTTAAGAGAACAGAAAATTAGGTAGGCAGAATAGACAGAACAGAATTCTGGGAGAGTGGGGGAGACGCTTCAGGCAGTTGCCATAGTGAGTCTCCATGCTTCTCCTCTCTGAGATGGACGCAGGTTAAGACCTCTCCTGGTAAGCCACCCCTCGTGGTGCTATGCAGATCACTAATATGGGTTAAAGAAAGATATGAGAATCAACCAATAAGAAGCTACAGATAACGGGCCAGGCAGTATTTAAAAGAATACAGTTTCCGTGTAATTATTTCGGGTGTAAAGCTAGCTGGCGGCCGGCCGGGTGGCGGGACGCAGCCCCGCCGCTCCCTTCTACAGCAGATGATATGATAGTGTACATAAGCGACCCCAAAAACTCCACCAAAGAACTCCTACAGCTGATAAACTCCTTCAGTAATGTGGCAGGATATACAAGATCAACTCCAAAAAATCAGTTGCCCTCCTATACGCAAAGGATAAGGAAGCAGAGAGGGAAATCAGAGAAGTATTACCTTTCAGGATAGCTACAAATAGCATAAAATATCTTGGGGTAACTCTAACCAAGGAAGTGAAGGATTTATTTGACAAGAACTTTAAGTCTTTGAAGAAAGAAATTGAAGAGGATACCAGAAAATGGAAGGATCTCCCTTGCTCGTGGATTGGGAGGATCAACATAGTAAAAATGGCAATTCTACCAAAGGCAATCTATAGATTCAATGCAATTCCCATCAAGGTCCCAATAAAATTCTTCACAGATCTTGAGAGGACAATAATCAACTTTATATGGAAAAACAAGAAACCCAGGATAGCCAAAACAATCTTATACAATAAAGGAACTTCTGGAGGCATTACCATCCCTGACTTCAAACTCTATTACAGAGCTACAGTATTGAAAACAGCTTGGTATTGGCATAAAAACAGAGAAGTTGACCAATGGAATTGAATAAAATCAGGATCTTAACCCACAAACCTACGAACACCTGATTTTTGATAAAGGAGCCAAAAGTACACAATGGAAGAAAGGAAACATCTTCAACAAATGGTGCTGGCATGACTGGATGTCAACATGTAGAAGAATGAAAGTAGATCCATATCTATCACCATACACAAAACTCAAGTCCAAATGGATTAAAGACCACAGTATTAATCTGAACACACTTAGCCTGATAGAGGAGAAAGTGGGAAGTACTCTACAACATATGGGCACAGGAGACCATTTCCTACATATAACACCAGCAGCACAGACATTAAGGGCAGCATTGAATAAATGGGACCTCCTGAAGTTGAGCAGCTTCTGTAAAGCAAAGGACACTGTCACTAAGACACAAAGGCAGCCTACTGACTGGGAAAAGATCTTCACCAACCCCGCAACTGACAAAGGTCTGATCTCTAAAATATATAAGGAACTCAAGAGACTGGACTTCAAAATGCTAATTAACCCATTTAAAAAAGGGGCTCTGAGCTGAACAGAGAATTCTCAACAGAAGGAGTTCAAAAGGCCAAAATACACTTAAGGTCATGCTCGACCTCCTTAGCTATCAGGGAAATGCAAATCGAAACAATTTTGAGATACCATATTACACCTATCAGATTGGCTAAAACCCAAAACACCAATGATAGCCTTTGCTGGAGAGGTTGGGGAGTAACGGGTACACTCATCCACTGCTGGTGGGAATGCAAACTTGTGCAACCACTTTGGAAAGCAGTGTGGAAGTTTCTCAGGAAATTCGGGATAAACCTACCCCAGGACCCAGCAATTCCACTCTTGGGAATTTTCCCAAGAGATGCCCAATATACTACAAAAGCATTTGTTCTCCTCTGTTCATAGCAGCATTATTTGTAACAGCCAGATCCTGGACACAACCTAGATGCCCTTCAGTGGAAGAATGGATGAGGAAACTGTGGAATATATACATATTAGAATACTACTCAGCGATAAAAAACAATGACATCTTGAATTTTGCTTGCAAATGGATGGAAATAGAAAACACTATTATGAGTGAGGTAACCCAGACGCAAAAAGATGAATATGGTATGTACTCACTCATAATCGGTTTCTAGCCATAAATAAAGGACATCGATCCTATAATTCGTGATCCTTGAGAAGATAATAAGAAGATGAACCCAAAGAAAAACATAGTTATCCTAGTGGAAATTGGAAGTAGACAAAATTGCCAGGCAAAAATTGGGAACTTGGGGGTGGGGTGGGATGAGGGCAAGGGAAGATGGGGAGAGAAAAGCGTGAAGGGGAGGATGGGGAGAGCTTGGGGGAATGGGATGTTTGGGATTTAGGATGGGTGGATATGGGAGCAGGGAAGCATATATTCTAATTAAGGGAGCAATCTTAGCGTTGTTAAAAGACTTGACTCTATAGGGGTTCCCAGGTATCCAGGGAGATGCCCCCAGCTAGTTCTGTGGGCAGCTGAGGAGAGACAGTCGGAAAAGGCCAGATCCTATAGTCATACTGATGATTATCTTGCATATCACCATAGAACCTTCACCTGGCAATGGATGGAGATAGAGACAGAGCCCCACATTGGAGCACCGGACTGAGCTCCTAAGGTCCTGATGAGGAGCAGAACGAGGGAGAACATGAGAAACAAAGTCAGGACTGTGAGGGAACCTTCATCTGGCAATGGATGGAGATAGAGACAGAGCCACACATTGGTGTATCGGACTGAGCTCCCAAGGCCCAAACGAGGAGCAGAAGGAGGGAGAACATGAGCAAGGAAGTCTGGACTACGAGAGGTGCTCCCATCCACTGAGATGGTGGGGCTGATTTATTCGGAGCTTACCAAGGCCAGCTTGCCTGGGACTGAATAAGCATGGAATAAAGCCAGACTCCCTGAACATGGCGGACAATGATGGCTGCTGAGAAGCCAAGGACAATGACACTGGATTTGGATCCTACTATGCATACTGGCATTGGGGGGGGTAACCTGTTTGGATGCTCACCTTCCTGGACCTGGATGGAGGGGGGAGGAGCTTGGACTTCCCACAGGGCAGGGAACCCTTACTGCTCTTTGGACAGGAGAGGGAGGGGGAGTGGAGACGGGCGGAGGCGGAAATTTTTAATAAAAAAAAATACAAATTGAAGTATGGGGCTGGAGAGATGGATCAGTGGTTAAAACACATACTCCTCTTCCAGAGGCCCCCTGTTCTATTCCCAATATTCAGTTCTGATGGCTCACAACCACCTGTAACGCCAGCTCGAGAGGATGTCATGCCCCTTTCTGGATGCTGTGCGCAACACACACAGACACACACACACACACACACACACACACACACACACACACACACACACACACACACACACACCTTATACACAGAGGGATATGTGCACATACATATAAATAAAAATAAATCTTTTTTTAAAATGATAATGAAGTGAAACAAGGTACTCAGTGTTTCTTAAAGGCTGGTGAACATGTCCTAAAACTGACTGTAGCATGTGTAGAGAGGAGCTGCGGGCAGGTCTGCTTTTCATCCTGCCCAGCTCCCAGCCATAGATATTCTTCATATCTTTCAAAGACTACAGAACATGCATTTAAGATGTTTTTAATAACTTAGGACTTTTCATGACAATGAAACATGTCTGCTCCTGGTAGCACCAGTCTACTTCAAGAGGAAGATGGGCATCGAAGAGGCTCCTTATGGAGTTTGATAGCCATTTGGGCAAGAAACTGCTCTTGCCTGGACTATTGCATAAACTGGACACAGAGAACCCTCAAAGAGAGGACTGTTGAACTTGCCTAAAGGTGAGATGATCTTTCGGGGTTCCTGATTTATGAAAGAGTCTACAAGACATTCTGCAGGACACAGCAGAAAATGACTGAACTGCCTTTGAAATTTCCTGCTTCACAGAAAAGTCTGCTGGATACTATGGGCCTGAAGGCTGAAGATGGATGCCCCAATGGTACAGAGGAACTTGGGTGACTGTCCAGGCAGCGAGATGTCCTGTGATTTCTAGAGTTTTGGAAGTAGCTTACTTCTTGTTCACCTAGGTAATATTATATCCTTCTGGAGTCTTTGAAAGATATGAAGAATGTCTATCTAACTGAAATATATCTCTATATATCTAGAAAATCTAACATGACTACAAGTTTGACTATTATTGATGACTATCCATTAACAACCTATATACGTTATATTTTTAAATGAACTATATAATCACAATACCTTAATCAGTATCAGAAATACATATACATATAACAAGTTTAAATCACTAAAGCAAAATCCATATCAATGCAAATTATTCATATCTATATCAAGCAAGGTTTGCACAGACCTGTGAATATGCTGAAAACCATGAAATGATACACTTTCAATGGGCAAACTTGTGGCATGTGAATTGCATACCAGTAACATTATTGTTTCAGAAATATTAACAGGGATCAGTGATCTATGCATCCATGTTATAGTCTAACGTGTAATTAGAGTTTCAGGAGGAGCTATAGACAAAAAATTCCAATAAATAATCATTGAAATTTTGGCAAAAAAATAGTTCTACCACAATACTTCCTGGCTTTCTTTGTTCAGAGTACAACTAAACAAATAGCTAACACTACTTTCAAAGTCTACATTTTCATGTATATACATGAGCTGGGACAATGATCTCTTTTTGGAAACAGTATGATAAAGGAGGTTAGGATACCTGTCCAAGCACATGACCTCAGGCAACTTAGTTGATCTATGTTTTAAAGCCTATTATTTTGGTGATAATACCACCATCTTCTTCTTTTTTTTGTTTTTTGGGTTTTTTTGGTTTTGGGTTTTTTTGTTTGTTTGTTTTTTGGACAAGGTTTCTCAGTAGCTTTGGTATCCTGTCCTGGAACTCACAGAGATCTGCCTGCCTCTGCCTCCCAAGTGCTGGGATTAAAGGAGTGTGCCTCCACTGCCCGGCAATACTATCATTTCTGATGGACACCGAGAACTAGTGTTACTCAGTGAAATCTCATGCTGAGAATGTTAGTGGTTCATCCAAAGAAGCCTAACAAAGACTTTTCTTTCTAGCTATTATAGGAAAATAATCTCTGTATGCCTACCTTATGGCTTTTGTACATTCTGTTTCTTATAAATTGTAACAGTGCCACATTATGGGCAGGGTAGAGACAGAAGATTCTCCTCAGTTTTAATCCAAAGTATGAAAAAATTGTGTGTATGTGTGATGGAGGAGTGTCTATGTGTTACTTTCATTATTAATAAAGATACTGCCTCGGCCCTTTAATAGGATAGAAAATTAGGTAGGCGGAGTAGACAGAACAGAATTGTGGGAAGAAGGAGTTGGGAGACGCTTCAGGCAGTCGCCATAGTGAGTCGCCATGCTTCTCCTCTCCGAGATGGACTCAGGTTAAGATCTCTCCTGGTAAGCCACCCCTCGTGGTGCTATATAAATTGCTAAATATGGGTTAAAGCAAGATATGAGAATCAACCAATAAGAAGCTACAGATAATGGGCCAGGGGCCAGGCAGTATTTAAATAAATACAGTTTCCATGTAATTATTTTGGGTAAAGCTAGCCGGGTGGCGGGACGCAGCCCCACCACTCCATTCTACATGTGTGTATGTGTGTGTGTGTGTGTGTGTGTGTGTGTGTGTGTGTGTGTGAACATTAAGACTCAGAGCCTAGCTTTATGATTGAGAAATACAGGAACGATCCTCATAGTTCTTAGTTTCATTAATAATAAAATTTAAGAATGGATTCAAATTAAAGCTTAAGGACAGTTTTATTAGAGTTCAAAAGAAAAATCATAAGGAGGCACCCAGGCTGTAAAACAGCAGCTGCTACACAGAGGAGGAGAATGGAGGAGGAAGAGAAAAAGCTATGCCATTGAAGCTGGTGTAGAGGTCAGAATCATAACCTCAAGCAGGCACCTAGCAGAGAGGGAAGCTTTAGATATAGATTAAGAATTGAGGAAAATATTGAGGGATATGCCCAGTGTTAAGGAAAGCATGCTTAGAATACAGACTGAAGTTAAGAAAATGTTTTTGCTTTTAATTCAGAAAAGTGGGCAGACTTACTACATATAGTCTGTAAGCTTCTGCACTAGGCATGGGGATTCTGGTAAAGAACAGTAGTCTCTCATTAATGAACTAATTAGTCTACCTATCTCTTTAATGTTCTGTAAGGTGAGCCTGTCTTCCTACAGTGGTTCCTTAACCAAGATGATTGAATGAGGCCAATCAAAATGTTAGGTCTCTACCCAAGACAGATTGTCTATTCTCTTAACCTGTAGGGGTTTCGTTTTTCTTTTCTTTTCTTTTCTTTTTTACTTGAGCAAAATCAACCATTTGAGCATTATTGGTGGGTGTGCATGCTATAATGGAGGAAACTTTATATATTTATAGGCACTTGTGCACATGGAATCATGCTATGAATGTATGACTTACAATAGGAAGCCAACAAAATACACACTTCTCTAACCTGTTAATAATTTCATATCTTGCAATAACTCAGAGAAAGGCACTATATTGTCAATCTAAAAGTTACCCTAGGAAATATTTAACTATGAGTACACACACACACACACACACACACACACACGTGTATGTGTGTGTGTGTATATATATATATATATATATAAATGTACAAGTCAAGTGTACAAATCTATGGTGTTAAATACCTTAATATTCTAGTGCAACCATCACCACAATGCATCTCCAGTCCTTTTCATCATTCCAAACTGAGATGCTAAGACCCATTTGGCTATTTCTAGTCTTCAAATTTCTCTGGCTGTGATGAAATGCCTGAGAAAATCAACATAAGATTCCTTCCAGCTCCTAGTTTCAGAGAGTTTAGTCCATGGTCAGCTGTATTCATCAAATGGAGCCTGAGGTGAGACAGAAGATGATGACACATGAACAGCAGGATGCTGCTCACCTCATGGCAACCAGGAAAGAGGACTACAGAGAAAGGCGCCAAGGCCCTAAAATAGACTGTAAATTCATGGGCCACCATGACCTATTTCCTCCAACTAGACCCTGTATTTTGATATCTCATTCAGTTATATGCTCATCAGTAGATTAGTGAACCCTCTTGGTCCAATCACCCCCTCAAGGTCACACCTCTTAACACTGTTACATCAGGTATCAAATTCTTCACTCATGGAGGACCTGCCATTCTTAAACCATAATATCATTAACCAATACGTTCCCAAATGATCAACTTTTCCACTCATTTCTACTTTTTGTCTTTATGAATTTTACTGCTCTAAGTGCCTTTTGGTGCTTGGATTATTTCATTTTATTTATCATAATATTATCAAGTTTCATCTAGGCATACTATATATTAGGGTATACTTTATCTTAAGGACTGAATAATAGTTGATGGTATACATAGCATCTGAAGTCTGTTATCTGAAATATCTGGGGCTAGAAACATCTTGTCTTTTTAAATTTAAATATTTGATTTGTATATTGAGATATCTTGGAAATGGGAGCTTAGTATAAAGATGAAATTTACTTGTATATTTTGGACACATTGCTTGAAGGTAATTTTATACAATAGTTTTAATAATTTATAACATGCAATGAAGTTTGTGTACACTGAACCATCAACATAAATGTGTCATTATCTTAGCCACCCACATGAACAATATGTGGGTGTTTGGGACCAACATTCATCCTGATTCTAAATTTATATACTACTGATAAGCATTGATTTTCTTAATGTCTTGAAGGTAACTAAGCAGCACATTGGATTCAAGAGAATACCTGCATCAGCTGTAACCAACAGCAAACAACAACATTTTTAATCTCCATCTGTGATGCTATATTGAAATGAAAAGCTACTATGTACTGCATTTTTGTTTCTGGTAGGAATAAATATCAGAAACTATTCAGGGACTGGAAAGTGTATTTTCTAGGACTGAGGAAGTATTTTGTTCTATGAGTTTTAAAAGTGTTTTCTCCAAGTTTATCTGCCTCATTAACAAATGTGGCTGTGTATGTATGTGTTGGATGTCTCCCTTTGATTTTACATACTGATGGAGTTATGAATGTACATTTTTTCAATAAACACATGACACTTCTTTGCCACATTATCATTAGGCATTTTTCTTCATAGTGTTAACAATACCATCTCAGTTATCACTAACATCATGAATACCTTGCCTCAGTACTGTTTTAATACTTCTACCATTGATCTAAGAACAACTGCATCCTCATTATTCATGTTAAAACTTCAATATCTACATCTTCCACTTTACTGATGAGCTCTGATGGTATACATTTTTGCATATGTAAGAAGGCCAGGATTTTTTTTTTCTTAATTGACATATACCACCCTTCAAGGTCATCACCTCTTATTCATAGTCACTAAATGTAGTCACAGACAGTATGGGTATGAATGGTTGTGTTATAGTCACTGAGTTTCAAGTACTGGTAGCTGCATCTGCAGGCTTCTTCAAGTTAGCCTGTTTGTGGAACCTTCCATATTTATACCTCTGTTCATTGCTGGTAGCAAGCTTATTCTTTATTGATCTTTGCACACCTGACTCAAATGAATTAATAAATGCTGCTATTTTTGAAAGAAAGTTTAGTACAGAAATGCTTTCCACAAGGTTTTAGCTGCAGAATGAGAACAGTTATCTAGGAATAAAAATTCTTTTAAATTTAATTTTGTGTGTGTATGTGTGTGTATGTGTGTGTGTGTGTGTGTGTGTATGTGTGTGTGTGCACATAGCATGTTGTGGGTTTGGACGTCAGAGGACAACTTTCAGGAGAAGGCACTTTCCTTCATTGTGGGTTCTAAGGATTGAACTCTGGTCATCAGCATTATGCAGCAAGATTATTGATTTGCTGATCTCACCAGCCCAAAATTAAAGTCATTATCCAGTCTAGCTCTGTGAAACCAATTAGAAAGCATGCATCTGGTTGACCATGACATTTTGGTAGTGTGGTGATAAGCGGGTAAGAGTGTCACCCCTTTAAACAACAAGGATGCAAGCTTTTATCAATTACAATCACTTTACCCTTAAGAATGACTGCTACATTGGCATATCCCAGCAAGGTCTTTGTCATCCTTCATCCCTGTAAGGACTGTTTCATCAGCTCAGTGGTGTCTTTCTAGGGACAATAATGATGGAATAGTGATGTTTCACCAACATTATAGATTTGCTATGGTGTTAAGTTTTCATTACTGATGACCTTGGCAAACCTATGAATGGATTTCTTTGCTTCTTCGTGATCAGCAAATGTTTTATCACCAATAGTCCTTAAAAAATTAATGTCATATCTTCTCTTTAATTTCTGCAACCAGCTTTTTCCCTTCAATTTTCAGTTCATCCTGATATATCTTTGCTTGTTGCATGATTAGCATATCATTAAGTGTTCACTGTGATCGACAAATGTGCTCTTTTAATACATGATCACTTCCTCACTTTTAGCATTATGCAATGTTCTTCTCTGTTTCATTAACTATTTTTAACCCATAACAGAGTTATAGTTATGATTTTTGTTTCCTCATGTCACATGTACAGGGATCAATCCGTCTCCATATTGTTTTTTTGCAAAATGTTTCACTTATATCGTAATCCAATTTCTCTAACAAGCTGATTTTCTGTGCAGTGGATAAAAATAAATACATCTTTTTAATAAAATGACTGGTGTAGGAGGTCCTTCTGTATTTGGGTTACTTTCATTGGTTAATAAAGAGACTGCCTTGGCCTTTTGATAGGCCAGCCCTTAGGTGAGTAGAGTAGACAGAACAGGATGCTGGGAAGAATGCAGGCAGAGAGAGCTGCCATGGAGTCACCACAGTCAGACATGCTGAATCTTTCTCAGTAAGCCACAACTTCATGGTTCTACACAGATTATTAGAAATGGGTTGAATCAAGATGTAAGAATTAGCCAAGAAGAGGTAGAACTAATGTGCCAGGCAGTGTTTAATCAGTGCAATTTTTGTGTGATTATTTTGGGTGTAAGCTAGCTGGGTGGCTGGGATTAAAAGCAGGCCCTCTCTTACTACAGATTGGTGCCTCAACGTGATAGACTAAATCCACTTAAAAACTTGAGAGGGCTTAAAAAGGAGAGAGTTAGAGAGTTTAACACAGCTTTTTGCCATTTGCTGGTGCAGAGAGAATTTCCTGACTCAGCAGCCATACCAAAAAAGGAAAAAAAGCTGCATGGTTTTAAAACAAGGCTTCCCGGGCTCTGACGCCACTACAAATGCCAGCTATAGAGCATTTCAATGATATTTGTGGGCCTTGGGTGTTTCTGTGCCCACTAGGGTTGGGAGGAAACTGGCTGAGACCATGCCTGTGACTCAGCGCTCCCTGACTGGGCAGGTGGCAGGGATCAGGTTTACTAGGTGTGCACAAGCAGGAGAGCATGGCAGATTTCTGCCTCCATACAGAGAGATGTTTCCAGGCTGTGTAGTGCTCTGTGTGGTTGATTTGGCTGTTGATGGAGGAGTGTCTATGTGTTACTTTCATTACTAATAAAGAAAACTGCCTTGGCCCTTTAAGAGAACAGAAAATTAGGTAGGCGGAGTAGACAGAACAGAATTGTGGGAACAAGGAAGTAGAGTTGGGGAGACGCTTCAGGCAGTCTCCATAGGGACTCTCCATGCTGCTCCTCTCCGAGATGGACGCAGGTTAAGATCTCTCCTGGTAAGCCACACCTCGTGGTGCTACCCAGATTACTAAATATGGGTTAAAGCAAGATATGAGAATTAGCCAATAAGAGGCTGAAACTATGGGCCAGGCAGTGTTTTAAAAGAATACAGTTTCCGTGTAATTATTTTGGGTAAAGCCAGCGGCGGGTGGCGGGACGCAGCCCCACCGCTTCACACTACAGGCTGTAACTCAGACAGGCTGCGCACTGTTCTGCATGGCAGATTTGGCTGTAACTCAGATAAAAAGACTTTATGAGCTGCACACCCAGTATCAGAGCTAAACTGCTAAGTGTGGCTCCTACCTGGTGGCCCCAGGGCTAGCAGAAATGGTATGTCCACCATTTTGAAATTGGAGAGAGGTGGAGCCAACATTCAGAGCAGCTGCCACGAAGCTGTTTAGCATTTTAAAAGCTCTTCAAGATAGTAGAGGATAAAAGACAATGCAATAGGACAGATTCAGACATAAAATACCTCTAAATGGTTCATAGTGTTAGATAGACATATGTAGGCTTGGGAGAGAGAGAAAAAAGAGTATTAAGAAGTCATAAAATAAAGTTAAGGCCTAAATAAAAGGGTAAAGTCTTTAAAGAGACAGAGTAAAGTCATAAAGATAAATAAGCCACATAAAAAGTGGAAAATTCACAGAGAGCCTGGATTCTTTTTATTATTGTGTTTTCTTTAAATTTTTTGACTGTGAAGGAGCTAAGTACAGAAAAACATTTCATTGTATAGGCTGCCAAACTAAACCAAATATATGTTTTAAAGGTATCATGACTTCCAAATTTGGGTCTAAGGATATAGTGCTTTGGAAAAGAAGTTCTTCTTTTGTTTTCACAGAAGATGAGACCCTGTGGATTGCTTCTAGACCAATATGGTATGATAGACCATGCCCTCCTGAAAGGTAGCTGTGAACGCCCTTCTTCACAAAAAAATTACTTCACCCAACTGCTGACTGAGATAAACCTAGCATATAGGATACACCATGAAAGACCTGATAAACAGCACCCCCATACAGCAGGAAGCAGTTTGGAGAGAAAAACTGCACCCATATTTCCAAATATTGTTTATAAATGTTCTTTTAATATTAAAGGGGATATGATGTAGATATGAATAATTTACATTGGCATAAATTTTGCTTTGTTGATATAAATTTAAGGTCAATTTTTGTTATGTATTTCTGATCTTGATTAAGGTATTGTGATTGTGCAGTTCATTTAAAAAATGTAATGTATAATTAGGAAATATAGGTTTTTAGTGGATAATCATCTATAATAGTCGTAGTCATGTTAGCTAGATTTTCTGGATATATAGAGATATATTTCAGTTAGATAGGTATTCTTCATATCTTTCAAGGACTATAGAATATGGCATTTAATGTTTTAATAACTTAGGGCTTTTCATGACAATGTGACAATCTGCTCCTGGCAGCACCAATCTACTTCAAAAAGAAGATGGGCATTGAAGGGGCTCCTTATGGAGTTGGTTAGCCATTTGGGCAAGAAACTGCTCTTGCCTGGACTGTTGCATAAACTAGACACAAAGAACCTGCAGAGAACTGACTGCTGAACTTGCCTAAAGGTGAGATGATCCTTCGAGGTTCCTGATTCATGGAAGAGTCTGCGAGACATTCTGCAAGATACAGAAGAAAGTGACTGAACTGTCTTTGAAATTTCCTGCTTCATGGAATAGTCTGCTGGATACTATGGGACTAAAGGCTGAAGATGAATGCCCCAACAGTACAGAAAAACTTTGGGTGACTGTCCAGGCAGCGAGATGTCTCTGTCATTTCTAGAGTTTTGGAAGTTGCTTACTTAGGTAATCTTATATCCTTCTGGAGTCATTGATGGAGTCAAAGATTGGATAGTTATTATAATAGTTTTCCTTTGTTATGATAAAAGATAACACAGATATAAATATTATAACTATTTCTTGCTTGATAACTGTTTTGTTATATGTAATTTTACTATGTTAAAGTAATAGCCTTTCTTTTCTGTTTAAACAGAAAAGGGGAATTGGTGTAGGAAGTCCTTCTGTATTTGGGTTGCTTTCATTGATTAATAAATAGACTGCCTTTGCCTTTTGATAAGGCAGCCCATTGGTGGGAGGAGTAGACAGAACAGGATGCTGGGAAGAAGGCAGGCAGAGAGAGTTACCATGGAGTCACCAGAGTCAGACATGCTGAATCTTTCTCCATAAGCAATGACCTTGTAGTTCTACACAGATTATTAGAAATGGGTTGAATCAAGATGTAAGAATTAGCCAACAAGAGGCTAGAACTAATGTGCCAGGCAGTGTTTAATGAATGCAATTTTTGTGTGATTATTTTGGGTGTAAGCTAGCTGGGTGGCCGGGATGAAAAGTAGGCCCTCTCTTACTACAAATGACTGCTTCCCACAGGATATATGAAGGACTTTTTGATATTTTCAAGAACATCTTTGTATTACAGAACAGAGAACAAGCAAAAAACAAATATGGAGAGTACACATGGATCTTGGCCTTATGTAAAGGATCAATGAGAAGTTGCCATTGTAACGTCTGACCTATGAATGTGCCATTTTAGTGTGTGTGTGTGTGTGTGTGTGTGTGTGTGTGTCTGTGTGTCTGTGTGTGTTTGTGTACTCATGCCATTACTTGAAATTCGAGATCAGAGGACAATTTGTGGGAATTCTACTATATGTATATTTCCCAGGAATTGAATTTAAGTAATCAGACTTGGCAGAAAATTCCTTTATTTGATGTGCTGTCTTTTCAGGCAAATGTGTAATTTTGTCACCTTCTATGGATGGAAGAATATGAACTTGTATGAAAAAGGCACATTCCAGAGTAAAGAAGATTAGAGGGTTTTTCCATCTTGGAGATATTGAGAAAACTGTGTGCTATGTGAATGTTCCTTAATGGAGATAACTTATCTAAGACAGAGCATTGAACTTGTGGTATTATACCAGTGCCTAGAACATTTTGGATTTTAGCAATTTTGGATTTTCACATGACTTTAAACCCATACTTTTCCTTTACCATGAACAAATCTATTAAATGTTCATACGTGAGAAGTGATAAGGGAAAGAAAACAAAGATATTGTTTGTGTTTATGAATGCTTCTCTGTGTTAGGCTGCTATCTGTCTCTAAGTGGATGCCCTCATTGATAAAGAAGCACCACAAGCTACTGAGATCCAAGCATTTTCTTTATTGGGTTTTGTTACTTGAATGTAACAGAACCTTTAAATATAAAGTTGATTAAATAGGGACAGTCTAAACCATAAAGATATGCAATAATTTTTAAAATTTATATTGATGTAGGAAGATTGTGATAAGGCCATGAAACAACACAAATTAAATAAGATTACATGATTAAATTTGTCTAAATCAGGGCTGGAGAGATGACTCGGAGGTTAAGAGCATTGCCTGCTCTTCCAAAGGTCCTGAGTTCAATTCCCAGCAAACACATGGTGGCTCACAACCATCTGTAATGGGGTCTGATGCCCTCTTCTGGCCTGCAGGCATATACACAGAGAGATTATTGTATATATAATAAATAAATGAATATTTTAAAAATTGTCTAAATCAAATAAACCTGATTTTTGTACATGTATGTTTGTGTATATATGTGGAAATAAGAAAATTAAGTATAAATAAAGACTTAAGTTATATAGTATATGAATGTATTTGCTGACATTTTGGTATGAGTTTAAGTGGCCCCATATGCAAAAAAAACTGCTAATATTGTATTGAATTTAAACTTCAGTTTTTAATATGATCAAATCTCTTAAAATAAATACACCTTAGACTAATAAGTGATATGAATGAACTAAGATGGATATACCATGTTTCTACTTATTTCTCTTATTGTATATGGTTTTACTGTGAACATGCTGTGTAAAGATTCATCAATGTTTCTTTTAGTAATTTATGAAAGTACCTTTTTAAGAAATTTGAGGAACATAGTTTAAATAACTTCTTTGCTTTTGAGCATCATCAATAGAAAAATGTAGATTATAATGCTGTCAAACTTTTGAGACCACAGGAAAAAAGGGGACACTATGATGGAGGAGGGTCATCTGTCTATGAGTTACTTTCATTGGTTAATAAAGAAACTGCCTTGGCCCTTTGATAGGACAGAAAATTAGGTAGGTGGAGTAGACAGAACAGAATTGTGGGAAAAAGAAAGCAGAGTCAGGAAGATGCCTCAGGCAGTTGCCATGACTCTCCTCTCTGAGACAGATGCAGGTTAGAATCTTCTGGGTAAACTACCACCTCGTGGTGCTACAACACTATATGTAAAGCACTTGTAAGAGTGTATTGCAGATATTCAGCACCTAAAGAGTGCTAGCATTTCCTCTCATTTTCTTGCCTTCCTCCTGTTATTATAATCATACTTTCCCCATATCCTTCTTAAAATGCCTGTTGGCTTTATACTCCAAACTGTTGTTTGTCATTTTAGCTAAAGATTCTCCACTGTAGCTAAGGATTATCTTGTACTACCCATTAATGATTAAAGTGCTAACAAAGTAACATTTCTGAAACACTATCTTAACTCTCTGAACTTTTTTATACTACATATTTTATTAAACTATGTAAGGCAAAGAATGTTCAATCTACAAAGGTATTTTACAAAATTAAAATCATACTTAGAGAAACAGTTTTTAATTTTTAAATTTTATTTTCTATGTATGAGTATTTTGCTTGCATGTATTTCTCTTTACCAAGTCTGTATAAGGAATCTAGAAGAGCCAGGATAAGGTATCAGATTCCCTGGAGCTGGAGCTATAGACAACTGTGAGGTATCATGTACACGTTGAGAATTGAACATGAGAACTCTAGAAGAACAAGTGCTCTTAACCAGTAAGACATCTCTCCAGCCCTGAAACTCAGTGTTTGTTAGACCAATTATAGTGAAAATAACACTGATGGATTTACTAGTATATAGCTTAAAAGAGATCGCAAATTATTTTAGTTGTGCTATAAGTTTTATTTAAAAAATTTGATTGTATGTTAGGTGATCATAAAAACTTTAGTAAATTACAACGAGTAGAAGTCATAAAATATACGTATTGTTTTCTCCATTCAGGAAAAGGTGAAACAAGACACACAGAAAAATAAATGATAAATATAAAATTACCTAGAAATTACAATTATTTTGATAAAACTAATAGTTATGGAATCAGAAGACAAATGAAAGTCACAGTGTTGAACTGTTTAGAAAGAAACACTGAAGACTATATCACTTTTTAAAACCTGTGAAAAGTTTTCAAGAATAAGCTTAGAAAGATTTATGGTAGAACATATGTCTTTATTACAAGACAGAAATAAGGGCGTTGGGAGATGATTAATTGAGAAAGAGTGTTTGTTGTAAATGTATGAAGTCCTGAGTTTGAATCCATAGCTCCCTCATAAAAAGTCAGCAATGGATCCATGTGGTTTAAACTACCACATTTGGTGAGTGGAAACTAGAGGATTTCTTGAGCTTGCTGGTGATCCAACCTAGTGAGCCTAGGCCTAGCATTGAGCGGCCAGTTCAGTAAGAGACTTTATCCCAAAGCATCAAGACAGATCTGTATAGAGGAAGACAGAATCTGGATTTTTCATGAGCGTACTCATATGCATATACCATACCTGGGAGTGAATACATGCACACACACACACACACACACACACACACACACACACACAAATACACAAGCATTCACACATACACACAAATAAAATTTGAAAATAAATTATGCAAGTTATCAATCTATAAGAGCAAAAACTAGTCCTAAATAAGTGAAAAGGAGAAAATTAATATAATCAGATGGCAAAATTAAATAAGCTAGGACTTGTAGATACATGGAATAAATCTACTTTGATCAGTGAAATTTCAGATATATTTTTAATCAAGAGAAGAGGCAAAATTCAAATTTACAACATTATAAATGAGAATCATAACACATCGCTTGGTATCTGAAGAGATTTAAAGTTAACAGCAGTTTCTTCTCAAAGAAGCAACAAATCTGTTGAAAGACAGAGATTGCTGATTATTCTGATTTCCTCACTGTACATTGTGTATCTTGATTCAGATATTATACATGCCACATAAATGTGTGTGCCTATTGTGCAGATTAAAAATAATTTAAAATGAAGATAAGGCAGTATTTCTTTACAGATGTTTATAGGTAGTTTGTAAAATATATACAAAAGTGGTGTGTGAACAGAGTTCTATATTGATCAGTGAACCTAAGAAAAAACCACATAAGAAACTGAAATATAAAGTATATAATATTTGAAACCGCTGGCCATAATATAGAGTAATCAACATGTGGTTTCCAGATCACTGGCTAATACCACTAAAAAATTGTGGTCTCTGAATAACAACAACATAAATTCAAGATCAAATATACATTAAAATTCTTAAAGGACTGGTGTGGCTCAGTCATCAAAGTACTTGCCAACAAGCCTGATGATGTGAATGTGAATTCAATCCCTGGACCCACAAGGTGGATGATATTGATTCCCACAACTTGAGGCTTTGGTTTTTAATGTGACTATGCCCATGTCAACAGCACACATGAAGTCAGGACTTCACTTGAACCCTACAGATTTCCTATATGGTATCTGTCTTTGTTGTAAAGCTCAAAGGGATCTGATTCACCCTCTGATTGTATAATATTTATTTACACTTCACACTTGTGTTCTTTTTCTAAATTTTAGACATTTAGTTACATTTATTCATGTGTATGTGCTCATGAACATGTGGATGGCTACATATGAAGGATAGTGCATGTGGAGGTCAGATGACCACTACAGAAATAATTCTGAATTCTTAGTGAACTGTCTTAAGAGGACATATGGTGTTATTAGTGGTATTGTTGTTTAGTTGCCACATTTTTTTACCAAAGTGTCTGCAAAAATTTTCCACTATGAAGTAATTACCAAGTAGGTTGGTAAGATAGACTTGTACATTGTGTATATACTACTTAGAACCAAATACTTGGGAAAACTCCAATATTGGAGGTTACATAGATGAACTATCCTGTAAGCAATGGGATATACAATATAGCCATTCTAAGTAATGTTGTAAGAACTGTTTAAACTGTGAAAAGGTACTGTTTTTTTTTTTTTTTAATTTTCAGTGTACACAAAATGCTGGTTTGGATGCAGTGGCACACTATTTCCATGTACTCCAAACCCAGATGAATGGATGCTATTGCACACTGTGTACACTCTGAAAACAGAAAGCACCCTCAAGGGACTATAAGCATGAAGGAAGTTTATTAAGGAATGTTCTTTCTTTTTTAAAAAAAATTCTCAATGATCATTGTACATGTTTATGGGGCACAATGTAGTTGAGGATAGAGAAAGGAGAGAGACTTTCTCCTCCTTCTCCCCTCCATTTCCATCTTTCTCCCTCTACCCCTTCCCCTCTCCAACTCTTCCTCTCTCTTAATTTGTTCCAATAGGACCTTGAACTCAAGATTCTCACAGCTCCATTCCAAAGTGCTGGGAATATTGAGGTGTGATCCAAAGGTCAGCTGTAAGGGAAGTCCTCACTATTACATAGTAATTTATCCCTGAAGATTGTCTCTAGGAACAAGCTATGCCTTCTTGTTAGCTGTCTCTCTTTAGCTAAGAAAACTTGCATAGTGCTGGGGACTGAAAGTGGACTGCCACAACCTTGCCAAGATCTTAGAGGATAACCCTCTGATGAGGTTGGGCAGTGCTATACAGTGATAGAAGACATAATATAGCTCACATAATTAATGATTATTTCTTTTTTCTCATTTTTGCCTGTATAATTTACAAATATCTTCCAAAACATATATAATATTTATAATTAGCAGCAAACAAAAATTGCTACAAGTGCTTTGGAAAATACAGATTGCATGCTTTTGGTTCTGTACATCTTTAGAAGTAGCATGGCATAATGAGCTTTGGCATTGTGTGAAACCATTTTCAAATTGAGTCTGCTTTATAGCCTTAGGCCTTGGCTCTTAATATCTTATTTAATATTGAGGTTTCAAATTCCTTATTTGTAGAGGGGTTAGTGGGGGCGAGGGGAGAAGCTGAGTGTGGATAGCGGTGAGAGTTGGAAGAAATGTTGTGAACATGACACAAGGGGAATAGAGATGAAGTACCTACCACATAGTGAGAAATCAATAAATGATAGTCATTTTTGCTTATTTATTTAGATTATAAATTTTATTAGGCTTCTAGATTTTGCCATTTATTTAAAATACTATTTATACCTTTGGCATCTTCCCAGAAATTCTTTCCCTTAAGGCTAGAACTAAAAATAAAAACACTGTTCAAGCATATTCAATTTCTTACTTCTCAGAAACTGAAGTCAGGCATTCTCTAGGTATTTGCTTAACCCTTTATTTTAACTAAATGTTCATAGATCATACAAATGAACTGAAAGCAAGGGAAAAGCAATAGCTTGTGTTCTGCCATGTCTAGAACAACATTTTAGATTTAAAGGTATATAATTTTTCTTGGTTTGGTTCAATATTGCACTTTGCTTGAAAATGTCCCTTTAATACCATGTTTTAGGCATTATAGAATAATCAACCATCTGCACAAAATTTCAGTTCTCATAATTACTTCTTGAAGATTTTGTAAGAAAGCACAGTTTGTTCAGTTAAAAGAAAATAATTTTACTTCATTTTTGTTAGGCTGTGCAATTTTAATTGCAATTACAACTTAGCGAATTTCATTGTGATTTTTACGTTATGCATTCCTTACTATTCTCACCTCCTCTGAAAGTAGCAACATACTTTATATTCCATGAATTACTTTTTTCTTCAATGCATTTAATTCTTACTCTAAATCTTTGACTAAAGGTGTTGAAAAATAAAATACAATTTTCTAGCTGTCATTTTTTTTTAACTTTTTTGGGATACATTCTGTAGCATTCTTAGGTTTAATCATAGGATTAATGGTGGGGAGTTTTGCTCATATGCTTTTCAACAGTAATACATGATGACTTTTTTTTGGTTTTTCGAGACAGGGTTTCTTCTGTAGCTTTTTTGGAGACTGTCCCGGAACTAGCTATTGTAGCCCAGGTTGGCCTTGAACTCATAGAGATCTGCCTGCCTCTGCCTCCCGAGTGCTGGGATTAAAGGCGTGCGCCACCGCTGCCCGGCCATGATGACCTTTTTTTATTTGTGATCTTTTCCACTTTATCTAAAAATTGCAGGATATAAATATTTTACCCTATTTAACTGTTATCAAACCTAAATACTTAGAAAAGACAGAGTAATCAATTTAGTCAAACTGTAGGTTAAAAGGGGCAGCCAAAAGAAACCCACTTTGGCCCTGAACCCAGAGCGAGTGAAGGAAAAACACCCAGGATCTGAAACTAGAGCCAAAAACGTCCCTGACCAACTGAAATATGAAACCAAGTAATCCCTGAGAACCCTGACTCTGAACCCAGAGCCAGTGAAAGAAACACACCCTGGATCTGAGACATGAGCCAGGGAAAGAAACACATTATCCCTGAACTAAGAAGCAAAGAAACAGGCCCTGACTCTGAAACCAGTGCTAAAGAAACACACTTTGTCCCTAGAATCTGAGATAGTGAAAAAATATGCCCTGACCATAAGATTAGAACAAAAAATCTAAAATGAACCAGTGAAAGAACACAGTTTGGCACTGAAATCAGAGCCATCTTTGCCCCTGACCAACTAAACTGCCCAATCTCTGAGCTTAGCTGAAAAGCTTCTCCGTGGCAAAACGCCCCCAAGACACTTTATATAAGGCTTTCTGCCTGTTCAGCTGCAGGCTGTCCTTCATCACCCTGGGAGAGGCAGCTACTTTCCTGGACTCTTCCTTCCCAAATAAGTCTCTTTCTTAAATGAGTCTCGTGTGTAAATCTTCATTCGCTGGCACAGAATAGAAAGAAGCTTGCTGGCATGTCCCTTAGAGGACTGAGCAGAAAAACTTTGCTGAGACATTCCCTAAGGGGGACTGAGCAAGGCTGAGCAGAACAGAGGAACAGAACCTTCCTGGGACATTCCCTTAGTGGGACTGAGCATGACTGAGCAGAAAAAGTAACAACTTTTTGCAGGAGCCACTGTTTAGCAGAGTGTAGCAGAGGTAATATTTTGGGCTGCAGAAGAAGCAGTGGATAACTCTGCTAGGAAGCTCCCTTAGGAGAAGAACAGAACTCACCTGTAGAGGTTTTCTAGGAAAGAAGCAGGATTGCTATATCTTGTGGGGAGACCATCCCCTACCACACCTGAGCTTCAGTCAGGTTGGCTTCCTGACAAATCAGGATACGTTTCTGAGAAGTCTGAGTTGTCCCTATTGTGACTCCAGCTTCCAGAGGTGTCCTACGGCAGCTTTACCCCTTCAGAGCTGTCCTATTGTGGCTCTAAGTATAGTCTGGCTTCCTGATAAGTCAGGATAACTTTGCAACTCCAGAGCTGTAACACTCACACTCACACAAACAACTGCACACTTAGTTAAAAAAAGAAAAACATCATGCAAATGTAGTGATGAGTCTAGCAGGCCTGCTTTTCATCCCGCCCGGCTCCCAGCTAGCTTTACACCTGAAATAATTACACGGAAACTGTATTCATTTAAACACTGCCTGGCCCATTAGCTATAGCCTCTTATTGGCTAACTCTCACATCTTGATTAACCCATTTCTAGTAAATCTGTGTAGCACCACGAGTGTGTGGCTTACTGGGAAAGATCCTAACCTACATCCATCTTGGGCAGGAGATTCATGGTGTCTGCTTGACTCTGCTTCTTTCTCCCAGCATTCTGTTCTGCCTACTCTGCCTACCGAATTTTCTGCCCTATCAAAAAGCCAAGGCAGTTTCTTTATTTAACCAATGAAATCAACACAAAACAGAAGACCCTCCTACATCAATGCAACAACATAAACTAACTACCCAGACAAATTCCACAATCAAATCAGTTGTTTGATGTTACAAAGAAACATAAAACATTTTAATGCACTTTTTAGTTTTAACAAACTATGGTAACATCTAATATAGGTAACATGATATTTTGCTAATATTTGTTTGTAACAGCTAACTTCTTAAAAACTTTTCTGGGCCATGATGTCCTGCAGACATAGGGTGAAACTTTTGCCTAGGTATTTGTTTCTAAGTGAGATTAACATTTGATTTGGTTGAGTGAGCAAAGCAAATAGCTATCTCTGTTGTAGGTGGGAATTTTATAGTCAAGAGAAGGTAGGAATAGAACCAGACAGGGAAGATAATATGCATTCTTGAGTAGGAAGAATTTGTCCTGCCTGACAACCATCATTCTGAGGCACCGGCTTTTCCCCTGCCTTTTAAGTTGAACTTAAATATATTTATTTTTGTGGCTCTTGCAAATATTGGTGTTTAGATTGAAACATTGACTCTTGGGCTTAGATTGTAACCAAGCTCTGTCTCTCTGGGGGCTTCTATGTTGCTGGTTCACTCTTCAGATTTTGAGACTTGTATGGGTCCATTCTGTGGAAATTTTTCTTTGGATATGTCAATGTTACTGTTGCTGCTTATCTAGAAACTTCTGACTAATACACCTTTGGAGTTGCTACAGCTAATCTTGACTGGCAAATTGATGGGAGTGAATCACTGGGCATGTCTATAAGGGATTTTTTAAATGAGGTTAATTGAAGTGGGAAGGCTTACTGTGGATATGGATGATACCGTTCTATGATCTGGTGTCTGAATGGAAAACAAAAGTGAGCTGAGCACAAACATTTATCTCTCTTGGTTTTCTGATTACAAATGAAGTGTGACCAATTTCCTCAAGCTCCTACTTCCCTGCCTTCCCTGTCACAATGGACTATACTCTCAAATTGTAAGTGCGATTGAATGCTTCCTTCTTCAAATTGCTTTTGTCTGATATTTTGTCACAGCAATGAGACCACATTGTAGTTGGTCATCTGTAAGTTTTTATAGTTTGCCATTTCATCTTAATACAGTTAATAAATTCAATCTTCATAAGAACTTTACAAATAAAACACTTTTTTGTGATCATTCCTAAAGGTTTGAAAACGCAAAAAGCATAAAAATGTATAACATCCTTAAGTATTGAGGCAGACATCCAAACCCAGGCTGTTCTGCTTGGGAGTTACTACAAAAGCAGTATGCTTTGTTTCACCTCATTTCTCTAATAAATCACAACATCAGTTTAGGACCAAGTGATTCAAATGACACTCAGATATTTGTCACATATCTTCTTGACTCTCTCTTTAGTGGATATTTGATACTGAAAGGGCAGATTTGTGTTTACTTCTAAGTTGAATTTATTTTGCACTTTCTGGCCAAAAGTTTAAAATCATTTCCTGATTCAGCCATTCTTATAACATCCCTGTGAGGAAAATATGTGTATCTGTTGTTCCCCTGTAGGAAAGGAAGCAAAAATCAATCAAAGACTAAACATCAAGGCATCCAATTCTTTGAAGAATTATCTGTTTGAGTCCTTTGCCCATTTTGAATTAGGTTGTTTGTTTTTGTTATTGAGTTATATATTCTCCTATTCACTACATTTTCTTTACCCATCCTGGCTTTTTTTTTTTTTTTTTTTTTTTTTTTTTTTTTTTTTTTTTTGCTGTGGAGAGATTTATTGTTTGATGTTATCCTACTTGCCTGCTTTTGCTTATATTTAATATCTTGTCAATGTTATTGTGAAGAAATTTCTAGTAGTAATGCAATAAAGCTTTACCCTAATGGTTTTACCTTAGGGATTTTATAGTTCTGGGTCTTATTTTAAGCCATTAATCCACTTGAAATTGATTTTTATGTATGATATAAGTTTAGAGGGTCTAATTATGTTCTTTTGTAAGTGGATATCCACATTTTGTCCAACATCATATGCTGAACAGACTATTCATTGTAGATTTTGGCATCTTTGTCACAGATGTCACCATAGAGATGCTTGGTATCATTAACACAAACCAAATAAATACCAATCAAAACCACAATGAACTACCAACTTAATCCTGTAGGGATGGTTATTAGAAAACTAAAAATGTGAGTGTATTAATTACTTCTCTGTTGCAACACAAAAATACCATGGCTAAAAAACCTTATTAAAGGAAGAGTTTATTTTGGCTTACATCTGAGGAATATTAGTTTATAGTCCTGGGGACAACATAACAGCCCATTGTATTGCATGTCAGTTAGGGAAGGAAAGCTGTGAGATCATATCTTGAACTGCAAGCAAGAAGCAGATAGAGGGACTGGTAGTAGGGCAAGGTCTTAAGGTCTTGAACCCTGCCCACTGTAACATCCTTCTTCCCTTAGTGATGCACTGCACAAATACCCCAAAACAACAAAACAGTGCCACCATCTGGAGGCCAAGTATTCAACCCCTTGGTACTATGGAGGACATTTCCTATTCAGACCATCACAAGTTACTGCTTGTTGACAGGCTGTGAAGAAATTGAAGCCCTTGTGGTAATGTAAGAAGTTTCTGTACCCATGCAGAATAGTAGGGATGTTCCTCCAAGCATTAAAAATAAAACCACTAATGTATAATTCAGAGCCCAACAAGAGTGTTTTTGAGGAGTTATTGCATACTTGTATGCCTTGTAACATCACTCGCAATTTCCAAGGTGTGATAAAAGCCTACATATTCATGAAAAAACTAAAGAGGAAAATGTGGAATATAGATGAAATGCAATATTCTTCAAATTTACAAAAGAACAAAGAAACTGTACTGTATGTTATCTTACCTAAAAACCAGAAGACTACTGTGCTACAAGGATCAAGCCAATGAGGAAAAAATATTTTAAGATTATTTTTCTCTGAGTTACTTAAAGTACTCTAACTGATTGAATTCTACTGGAGAGTAGAATAGTGGTGCTTCAGTGGCTATTGGGAGTGGGAAATACAGGGTTGCTGTAGCTAGAGGTTTCTCTCCTACCCATCAGTTCCCAAATAACCACTCTGAGGCTTAATATTAATCACAAACTGTTTGGCCTTAACTTGGGCTTATTATTAACTATCTCTTACAACTGAAATTTACCCATTTCTTGGACTTTTTATTTTACCATGAGGCTCATGGCTTATTACCTCACATCTTGCTTCTCCAGTGGCTGCTGGCATCTCCCAGACTCTGCCTTCTTTTTTCCTGTATTCAGTTTGGCTTTCCTGCCTAGCTATGAATTGCCCTACCATAGGCCAAAGCAGTTTCTTTAATAACCAATGGTAATAAAAACATTTACAGCATACAGAGAGACATCCCACATAAGGTTGCTATTAAATGAACATAACATTTTAGGCATGAAAAATGAGTAAGATTTTGGGATCCACAATATAATATTGTACCTATAGTACATACTCTAATATTAACTTATATGTTTACAAAGCAGAATATATGATAAATGTCTTTGCCACAATATATAAAAACTTATGTTAAATGTCCTCACCACAAGAAAAATTCTTTATAATTAGGTTGCTGCCATTTTCTTCTATGTACAGCCCTAGCTCAAAGAAAAGTGGATACTTCATAATTAAGGGCTAAATATAGAAATTTGAAGCCAGATATGTTGTTAAATATTGGAATTCTTATGCTTCTCATGGTTCCTCAGTGATCCTTCAAGTAAATCAGTCATAGTTACTTTTCAAACATTTTAGAAGATTGATTTTATTTGTGTCAGATAGTTAATCATATTAGAATATCATCAAATGTTCATATTTCCTCTTATAAACATTCTTAAGTTTTTTTGTTGCTGTAATTTGGCAAGGATATCATGTTCTGGATAGTTTTTACTGTGATGAGTATAGGCAACTTACATTTAAACTTTGAATAGTTATATCTTTATGAATAATTTAATGTGTGCTATATTTTACACCCAGTAGATCCTTAAAATAATATTAATTTCTTCCTATGCAAAGACAGCACTCATACTTAATTCAAAATTATATCAGAATATTTGCGTTTTCCACACGAGCATTTCCACATTATCTACTGGATGTCTTGCATTTCTGGGTTATAGAGAAGCAAGGAAAACCTTTGCTTTTGCTTAAAATCATTCCTGGGTAGACTGGCACAAATGTGTTTTATGACAACCAATCAGTTTATTTTAGAAATTCATGCCAATTTCCTGTTTCTAAATTGCATAGTAAGTTCTTGATGGCAGTGCTTTCTTGAACGGACTGAAAATACATGAGCAATTTAGAAAATACAACCATCTTCAACACATTTTCTGTAAACCTTGTAGATTCTAATTTCTCTTAGGTTAAATAAGTGTTGGATGCTTCGTTCACCAGAGCAGGTAAAATGTGCCTTATGAACAAGCTTAGACTTACCAAATTCAGTGAAAAATATAAAATACCTCAAATTTAGCCATTATCTATTAAAATTTCTCCACAAAACCTTTCAGTGTTAATTGAGACACAAGTATCCCAGAACAGATGCCATGATTTTACCATCACATTAGGTATATGGCTGCAGAAGTGGACTTTTATTATTTTTTACTTCACAGATATTTATTTAAATATATTTTAAATTTGTTGGTTGAGATATTCATACATATGTACAATATATTTTTGTTCAAATGTAGCCTCTAACTACCATCCCTCTAGTTCCTCTTTTATATCCCTGCAACTTCTGTCTCCCATTTCTGTGCAGTTTTTTTTTAAACTTACTAAGTCCATTTAGTGCTGCCAATATGTGCATGTATGTGGAGCCATTCATTGGAATATAGGTAATCAGAGACTCTCTCTCTCTTTTTTTTGTTTTTTGAGACAGGGTTTCCCTGTAGTTTCTAGAGCCTGTCCTGGAACTAGCTCTTGTAGACCAGGCTGGCCCCGAACTCAGAGATCCGCCTGCCTCTGCCTCCTGAGTGCTGGGATGAAAGACATGCGCCACCACCACCCGGCTCTAGAGACTGTATCTCTAAGATAAATGACCCTTTCTTCCCCAGCAAAGGACAATAGCTTCAAAGCTGTGGGAGTGACTTAGAAACCCCTTTCCCATTCATGATGTGAATTTGACTGTCTTAATCTTGTGTAGATATTGTACATGCAGCTACAGTTACTATGACTTTTTAAGCACAACTCCTTGATCATAGCCAGAAGATACCAATTTGCAGTTGACCTCTGAAACTTCCAGTTCTAACAGTCTTCCTGGTTGATAATTTTTCAACCTTGGACTGGAGGGGTGTCATATATATGTTTCAGTTTAGTACTGAGCACTCTGTAGTCTCTTATGCTCTACATATGAACCAATCATGAGTGTATGTATTAATTGCCATCTATTGCACATAGAAGCTATTGTGACAAGGGTTGAGAAATGCACTAATTAAGGTGCCTTTAGGAATACAACCAAAGAAAAGGAGTGCTCCTCTAAGTATTTAAGTGTTTGACCAATGCAGTTAAAACTACTTGTATAGTGTTGGGGAGACTTTATAAATATTTAGAGCTGGTTTTGGGGGTTGGACTCTGGCCCAGTCCCTCTCCAATTCCAAGCCTGTTGATAAGAGATTTCTCAGAGTTTCTATCTCAGGTCAGGAGTCATGTTTTGGGACATAATAATGATAATAATAATTAATAATAATAATAAAAATCATAATAATGATACTAATATATTTGTTAAACTTTCTTTGCCTTCCCTCATATCTGTGTCAGTCTTTAATACACCTTTCATTGAATATATATATATATATATATATATATATATATATATATATATGTCTGTATATGTCTCTGTAGATAATGTTTACCTGTAACAAACAACAAAGTTTTCCTCAGTAATCTTTGAAGTTTCCAGGATGAAGATGGGGCCCCACAACATCAACTCCAACTGGTTATTATGACGTCATGTTTTTATAGTGCTAAAATTAGATCTGTTTTTTGATACCAACTGCACAGGACACTTTTGAATGGTACTCATTTTTGACAACATTCTGGCCGGATCTCCTCAAAACATTCAGAGGCTAGATACATTCTTCCTAGATCAAATGTTACCCTGGGTATTTTACCATCATTTGCTTTCACAGAAACCCCTGAGAAGAACGTCGCCCTATGTCTGCTGGAAGCAATCTTAGATGAGGACGCTCCCTCTCCCAACAGAGTTTGCCCTCAGGTTTAGGGACACTAATTGGTGGTTGGTATACGGTTGAGGGGATGAGGGAGGTATTATATGGACTCAGGGATATATATATATATATATATATATATATATATATATATATATATATATTGAAAAAAAGAAAAGGAGGGATTAACTGGTCTGAAGGGATGATTGATATTTGTGAGTTACTGTTTTTAGAAAACTGTATTGGTGCTGATTCTTGTATATTGATATATTGAACATTGTATGAGATTATGATCCTACCTCTGTTTGAAACAATTGTTATATTGAGATATATACCATATTACAATGTACATTTCTACCTCTGATATTATTTATGTAATGACATTGTTTACCATATTGCAATGTACATTTCTACCTCAGATATTATTTATGTAATGACCTTGTTTATATTTGGAAATCATTGTCTTCATTTATTGCACAGTTGTTTATTCTCTTAGTCTTCAGGTTAGATAGCTATTGAGAATTATATGCTTGTCATATTTATATTTAGGATAATCAAGTTGTTTAGATACATAGAGACTATATTTAGTATAGATAGTATAATCTTCGACCTCTTCGAAGAGCTGTAGAACTCGGCCTTTAATCTAACCTAGAGTTTTGTACTTATGAGACACAATCACTCATGGCAACAATGATCTACTCCCAAGAGAACTTTGAGCACCAAGGCACTCCACTGGGAGTTTGTCTTCTTCTTGACAGAACTGGCCTTTGGTCAAAGAAAAGCCCATACCTCAACTACTGACAAAGATGCAGATTATCCATAAGTGGATAAAACAGAATTGTCTTATCTTGCCAAGACAGGATAGGATAGTTCTACTAAAGGTTCCTTGCCTTTGGAAAATGGTATGTCAAGTTGTGTTAGGCCTTAGCCAAAGTTGGTTGCCTCAACATTGCTAACGAGACTTTGTGTGATTGCCCAGGTAGTCAGTTGTCTCTGTCATCTGTTGCACATTTTGGAAGTTTCTCGTTTGCACTTCCTGGTTGCTTAAGTAATATTACTTCCCTTCTCAGATCTTTGATGGGGTTGAAGATTAGATAATTGTAGCTACCCTCTACATTATTTAGACTCCTTGAAGTAGAATGCTTAGTAAAACTTCTGTTATATGTTCCTTGCTTAATATTGTTTGCTTCTTGTAATTTTATATGATCTGTTCCCATTGTATATAGTTGTATTTGGTTTTGAATCTGTCTTATTTAGACAAAAGGGGAGAATGTTTGGGAGGCTGACCAATCCCTTGTCTGAGGGGTGTGGCCACTCCAGGGCGAAAAATACCTTAAAAAAAACCGGGTTTTGGAAAGCCCCTCCTTCTGGTTTCCCTGCTCTTCACTGGAACCTTGGCTCTGTAAGCTTACCCCATTTCCTTCCTTTATTAAAACTGATTAATTAAGGCTGGTTTTGATTATTTCCCACTGCCGTCTGACTGCCACGCTTCAGTATAGAGAGTCTGTGTAACTCACAACATCCCCATTTCACTTCTTAGAGAACAAAGTGGTTCTGCATCAGCCATAAAGCCTTTCTTGAACTATTTTTGAAAGCAAAGAGTTAGAGTACTCTTTTTTTGAGAAAGCTAGTCATGCTTAAAACACATGATGTAAGCTATAGAATGATTAGATTCACTTAAATCACATGGCATGTAGGGTCTGAGGAAAACAAAAAGCAGGTAATGGAAAAAAAGAATGAATATATGATGAGACCATACATTTTTTGAGACTGGTGCTAAAATTATAAAGCTTATTCTTATGCACATACATAAAAGGAACTTGAAGGAAGAGATAATAAAAACATAGAAGCAAGAATTAATGAACAAAAAAGGACAAAGTCAGTCCATGAAATGAAAGCTAATTCTTTGAAATTTCTGTATGAAGCATTCCATGGAAGAAGAAAATACATATGTTATAAATAAATAGAAAACATAAAACTGATGGAGGATATCATAAAGAGACTAGATGATCTGAAAACTAATAAGAAATGGTTTATTCATTTCAACGTGTGTATATACCACCTTCTTTTTTGACATCAGAAACTGATTTGGACATAACAGTTATTGTTATTTAATTATATTTTACATAGTGTAGAAACCCATAAAGCCCAATACTCAGTATGGAAGTAGAAAATCTGAATACTTTGGGTATCATTGAAGAAGTTGTATTAAGGTAAACAAAAGAGTATTTTTTCATTACTACCCCATTCTAAAGGTATCAGGCCCAAGCATATATAAGTTCTACCAGGCATACTGTTCTGGCTAGTTCTTGTCACCTTGAAATATGCTACTGTAATTTGTGAAGAGGGAACCTCATTTGAGTAATTGCATCCTGGGACAAGTCTGTTGGGCAGTTTTTGATTGGCAGCTGATGTGAGAAGGCCCAGTCACTCCCACTGTGCCTGCTCTGGAAAGATTGTTCTGGATTCTGAATTAAAGCACATTGAATGAGCCGTGAGGCACAGAATACCAGTAAGCAGCATTTCTCCATGACTTCTGCTTCAGTTCCTGCTAACAGGTAATTGTCCTGCTTCAGTTGCTGTCCTGACTTTCCTGGATGATTGAGTATAATGGAGTGAAAGTTGAAATATGAAATAAGCCCTCTCCTCCCCAAGAGGCTCTGGGTATGATATTTTGTTACAGCAATAGAAACCCTGACTATGATATGTACACATGTACACAGTTGGTTGCTATGTCAAATCTTATAATAGCCCACAACAGAAAACAATTTAAATATCACAGTTAATTAATGAAAGGTGCAGTTTTGATTAATTGGAATATTATGTAACAGTTAAATGAATGAGATAGATCTTTATGTAATGAACATGAATAGGATGATATAAATTAATGAACTGAAGATTTATATATCAATATTGTAGAGATCACTAGCTTAATGTAAAAAAAAGACAAAAGTTGAAGAATGATGTGGATGGAATTTAACTTTTTAAAAATCAGTCTAAACAATATCATAAAATATTTCACGATTAAATATTTGTTATACATAGAAACACAATGGGAAAGATACACAGCAAACTCTTGATCATCAATGGTTTTGAGTAGGAAATGAGGGGTAACAATCTATAATATTTAATTTTCAAGAGCAGGAGAATTGTCAAGAAATTCTGACAGTATTGTTTAACTGTTTTGAAAGATAGATAATTGCATTTATGTTTTATTGTTCTTTATAATTTCCTATACATTTAGAAAAATTTTCAAATAAAATTGTGACTTCATTGGCAGAAAACATTCTACTAATGTTTTGTTTTTTGATAGAAGGCTCACTATGTAACCAGGCTAGACTCAAACTCATGATACTTCTGCTTCATCCTCAAGGGTGATAGGATTAGAAGCAGGTGCCACCATGCCTAGAACATTTTAATAGTTTTAGAATCAAGCATTATTTGAAGTTAATTATGTGAAACATGCTTTCATAAATAAAACTGGACAAGATTTAACAATAAATAAAAGTATCACATAAAATTTTGATTCACCAGCTACAAATAAATAGAAATTAGAGTAATATATTAGGGAAAAATGATACATAATATGAGTCATTGAATTATGTTTGTATATATGTATATATCTATATACATATGCGTATCTGTGTATGCATGCACACATTCATATATATTCCTGTTTGTCTGCCATTCATCCACCAACCCATGTATGCATCTATTTATTACTCTAATACAGTTTCAGTTAGGGAGACACATACACTGTTCCAGAAACTATAAAATCTTTCTTGAAAGATATTTATTGAGAGTTCTAAATGTACATATCATTTTCTTACTTACTCTTCTTGTAGGTTACCTTATGAAAATGAAGAATATTTAACAGAATGTTTGTTTATTATAGTCACACAAAATTTGAAAATAGCTTAAGTTGTCTAGAGTATCACATTAGTTGAATATTTTCTGGTCTTTTATATATTGCAGTTCTGTATAACATCTTAAAATGACAACCATATCTGCTAGTAAGAGAATTTTTACAGTTTTCATATTTCCATGTATGCACATGTATGCTGTACGTCTTAGTTTCTTTTGCTGTTACTTTATCTTAAAGAAGAAAGGGTTTATTTTGACTCACAGTTCAAAGTTGTAACACATAATGATAGTGCAGTCACAACAGCAGGAACTTGAGATAGCCATGTCATGATCTATTATTTGTTACATTATTTCATGGTGCAGAATATTTGTTTAATGATGCAAAGATGTTTTATGCTGCATTTGTTTAACTTTGTGAAGCTGTGTTACTTTGCCTGTCTAAAACAACTGATAGGTCTAATAAAGAGCTGAACGTTCAATAGCTAGGCAGGAGAGAGAAATATGTGGGGCTGACAGGCAGAGAGAATAAATAGGAGGTGGGAGGCAGGAGAGAAAAAAATGAAGAGGAGGAGACAAGGGGCCAGTCACCCAGCCACACAACCAGCCACGGAGTCAGAAGGAAAGAAAGATGTACAGAAATAGAGAGAAGTAAAAGCCCAGAGGCAAAAGATAGGATAATTTAAGATAATCTGGCTAGAAACAAGTCAAGCTTAGGCCAGGCATTAATAAGTAAGAAAAAGTCACTGTGTATTTATTTGGGAGCTGGTTGGTGGATCCTCAAAGTGTAAAGAGTAAAAAAAAAAAAAATCCAACTACACAGCTGTAGTTTCATCCAGTTAAAAAGTAGAAAGTTGTGAGTACATGTGCTTTTTTAGCTTTCTCCATTATGTATAGATCCAAGTCCATGGAATGATACTTCTCAGTTTTAGTGTGGGCCTTTCCACCTTAATTAACCTAAACAATGTGATCTTTCAGAGGCATGCCCAATGTCTAAAGAAGGCCTCACAACTATGCCTGGAGTTTGTCTCCTAAGTGATTACAGATCCTGTCAAGTTAACAATAAATAAGATAAACATGTATATGTGTATATAGGTATATATACGTACATGAAGACCAAGTATGTACTAAATGAAGTACACAAATGTGCATGACACACACAGGAAAAAAAAGCAAAAAATGACATTTGTAATTTCTACATTTGGGGATGACAAGTGCTTTTAATAAATGTTATTTTTCTTTTCTGATTCTACACATTTTCTATAATACCTGTGCTTTTTTTTAAAGCAGAGAGATGAATGCATAAGTCACAAACAATCACATACCAGTTTGGAATTATGATTAATAGAATGGTTATTTATTTGAAGGGGAAAAACTTACAGATCACCGTCCCAGACAACAGCCCTCTGCGCAATCAGGAAGGGAGCCTAGTTGCCTGAAGCAGAGCTGGAAGCCAGAGCAAGAGTGGAGGGAAGTGGCTGCATTTTTAAAGAGAGAGACCACGCCCCAATGGGCTGGTATCTCAGCGGCTATTAGCTGAAGGAGTGGAAGGAGCTCCCGCAGCACCTACCTCTTTTGTTTAAGTAAGAGAGTTCTAAACCTACTATGAAATTATACACAATAAGTGCAAATATCCTATTCCAACTAGCTTAAGTCTTGTATAATAAATAACCTGGCCAAGTCATGAGAGGAAAGTAACTACATTTATATAGTCTTCAACCCCATCGAAGATATGAGAAGGGAAATAATGTTACCTGAGTAATTAGGAAGTGCAATTAAACAACTTCCAAAACATGCAACAAATCACAGAGACAACTAGTTACATGGGCAATCACCCAAGGTCACATTTGCAGCATTGAAGCAACCAACTTTGGCTAAGGACTAACATAACTGACATACCATTTTCAAAGGCAAGAAACTTTTCAAAACTATCTTACCCTGTCTTGGCAGGATATGACAGTCCTGTTTTATCCATTTATGGATACTCTGTATCTCTGTCAGTGGTTGAGGTATGGGTATTTCATTGCCCATAGGTCAGTTCTGCCAAGAAGAAAGGCTCCAGGTGGAGTGTCTTTGGTGCTCAACATTCTTTCGGGAATAGATTGGTGTTGCCAGGAGTAATTGTGTCTCACTACCATGGAACTCTGAGTTAAATTAAAGGCTATTTTCTACAGCTCTTTGAAGAGTTTGAATATTATCTAACTATTCTGAGTATAATCTCTATGTATCTAACAAACCTGATTAGTCTAATTACAAATGACAAACTTAGATGACTATTGGTCTATATAATTCTCAATACCTATCTAACTTAAAGACTAAGACAAAAAACAAGCTGTGCAATAAATGATGACAATATGACCTCCAAATATAAACAATGTACAAACATACAATGCAATATGGTAAATATATATCAATACATAAACAATATATAAATATCTTAATCAGAGGTAGAAATGTACACTGTAATATGGTAAATATATACTATATATATATCAATACAATATATATCAATACATAAAAATGTTTTAAACAGAGGTAGAAACATGCATGCATACAATAGTCAATATAATTTAACTTTGCATCAATATACAAGAATCGATACCAATATATTTGTCTAAAATCAGTAACTCACATTTACAAATCTATTATCCCATCATCCAATTATCCCTCTTTTTTTTCCAAAAAGTTCCCTGAGCTTATAAAATTCCTCCCCTAACCCCCCAACCCTCAACCATATACTAATTATAATCAACCATTAAAGGATGTCCCTAGACCCAAGGACAAACTTTACTGGGAGAGGGGACATCATCCTCTGGGGGCGACGTTCTTTCTGAAGGATCCTGTGAAAGTAAAATGATGGTTAAATTTCAAGATCAATGTCTTTTAAAATTGCAAATAGTCTCTGAGTATTTTGTGAAGGTCTGGCCAGAATGTTGTACAAGATGTGCATCATTTCAGCTAACCAAGTTGGAACCATCTTGTGTAGCTGGTACCCAAAATAGGTCTTGTAGTAGCGCTATCAGTGTCATGACATCATATCAACCAGGTGGAGTTGTTGTTATGGGGCCCCATCTTCTTCCTGGAAACTTCAAATGTCACTGCAGGAAAAACTCATTGTTCATTGTGAAAAACTGAAACATTAATCATCTAGACATATATAGATATACATATATTCAATGAAAGGCATGATAGATATATTCAACGAAAGGTGTGATAGATATGAAGAAAAGCAAAGATGTTTTCTAAACTCATATTTCTTTCTGTCCCATATCATGGCTCTTGACATGAGACAGAAACTCCAGAAACTCTGCGTTTTTCTCTTAACAACAGGCTTGGAATTAGAGAGAAACTGAGCCAGAGTCCAATTCCAAAACCAACTCTATAAATTTAGAAATATGATTTAGTATACTTACGGAACCTATTCAGTTTTCTTGATAATCCCTATTGCGCAGTTATTTTTCCATCTGTCAGAATTCAAACATCCAGGGTCCCTTGAATTTTTCAAAGATGAATGTTTACCTGTGGAGATAAGAACAGATCCCTGTCCCCATTCTATATGTTTTTCTTACCACCTGTATGAATATCATCATTGTGGATGAGCTGTCATTTCACCTTTCCAAAAGGTTTCTCCTCTTCAAATCGAACCTTTATTAATTTTGATGGTATCCACAATTTTTCTTCTCCTGTGGAAACAAGAGCAAAACCCCTTCCCCAATGTAGCACATCTCCTGGCTTCCATTGAGAGGTCAGCATATCTTTGAAATAAATCGGTTGATTTAGTTCAACAGACTGTTCCGTTGTCCAATGTCTTTCTGCTGCTGTTGTTCCTTTCTCATTAGCGTTAAAAAAATTCTAGGTTAATAAAGCATTATGCAATCTATTTCTGGGGGGTATTTTCTGTCTCTTTCTGTTTGTTCAGCATATCCTTTATAGTACAATTTGATCTTTCGATAACTGCCTGACCTGTAGGATTATTTGGTATACCTGTAATATGCTTTATATTATAATAATCAAAAAAGCGTTTCATTTTCTTAGATACATATGCTGGACCATTGTCTGTCTTTATTTGTGCAGGTATACCCATGATGGCCTTAACTTCCAATAAATGTGTGATTACTGAATCAGCCTTTTCTGAGCTCAGGGCAGTAGCCCATTGAAAACCTGAATACGTGTCTATGGTGTGGTGTACATATTTTAATTTACCAAATTCCATAAAGTGAAACACATCTATCTGCCAGATTTCATTCCTTTGAGTACCCTTTGGGTTACTCCCTGTAGGCAACAATGTTTGATTATAGAAAGAACAAGTAGGGCATCTCTTTATAATCTCCTTAGCTTGTTGCCATATGATGGAAAATCTTTACTATTGACATGATGCTTTTTATGAAATTCTGAGGCCTGCAACACACTTCCAATCAATAATTGATCAATCTCAGCATTACCTTGTGCTAGAGGACCAGGCAGACCAGTATGGGACTGGATGTGTGTTATTTACATTGGACAAAGCCTATTCCTGATTATGTCTTACCTGGATAAACAATGAAGTCAACTCTGTGTCATCTGGTATAAATCCAGCAGTTTCAATATGCAAGAGAACTCTTTCTGCATGTTGTGAATTTGTAAATATATTAAGAGGTTCTTTAAAATCCCTTAGCACCATAAGAATGGCACATAATTCTGCCTTCTGGACAGAATTATAAGGGCTTTGTTCCACCTTACTCAATTCATCTGACTTGTAACATGCTTCCCCTGATTTATTTGCACAAATATAAAACGTACAGGCTCCAGTTATTAGAGCATCTCGTACAATTCTAGGAAGAATCCAAGAAGTTCTCTTCATGAGGTTAATTCTATCACTTTTGGGATAGTTGCTATTAATTTCTCCCCAAAAATTAGCACAAGCTCTTTGCCATGGTTCATTGTCTTCCCATAACTTTTTTATTTCCTCTGTAGTAAAAGGCACTATAATTTCTGCTGGGTTTATACCTGCTACTTGATGAACTCTCAGCTTATCTTTTATAATTAATTCAGAGACTTTTTCCACATAAGTTTTTAATTTTTTACTTGGTTTATTAGGTATACATATCCACTCTAAAATAATATCTTCCTTCTGCATTAAAATCCCTGTAGGAGAAATTGTGGAAGGCAATATGACCAGAATGCAGCTAAGATTTGGGTTCACCCTATCCACATATGCCTCCTGAAATTTTACCTCAATCATTGTCAGTTCCTTTTCTGCTTCAGCTGTCAGTTTTCTGGGACTATTCAAATCTTTATCACCATCTAAGGTTTTGTTTAAATGAACTATTAGATCAGGTGTTGTCTCAACAGCTGGTCATAGACTGGAAATGTCTCCTAACCATCTTTGGAAGTCATTAAGAGTCTGTAACCAGTCTCTCCTAATTTGTGCCTTTTTGTGTTTTAACTTTCTCTAACCCTATTCTGTAACCTAGGTAATTAATAGAATGTCTTCTTTGAATCTTTTCAGGGGCAATTTGTAATCCCCATTTAGGCAAGACTTTCTTAACTTCTTCAAACATCCTTTCTAAAATATCCTTATTTGAATGAGATAACAAAATGTCATCCATGTAATGATAAATTATGGACTTGGGAAATTGCTTACGAATTATTTCCAATGGCTTACTTACAAAATATTGGCACAATGTAGGACTATTGAGCATACCCTGTGGGAGGATAGTCCATTGATATCTCCTAGTAGTCTGAGAATTATTATAAATAGGCACTGTGAAGGCAAATTTTTCTCTATCCTTTTCTTGTAATGATATAGTGAAAAAACAATCTTTCAAATCAATAACTATAAGAGGCCATCCTTTTGATAATAGAGAAGGCAAAGAAATTACAGATTGTAGTGGGCTCATAGGTTGAATTACCTTGTTGACAGCTCTTAGATCTGTCACCATTCTCCATTTACCAAATTTCTTTTTCATAACAAATACAGGAGAATTCCAGGGGCTGGTTGATTCTTCAATATGGTGAGCATCTAGTTCCTCTTGTACCAGCTGTTCCAAAGCCTGTAATTTATCTTCAGCTAGTGGCCACTGTTTGATCCATATTGGCTTCTCAGTTAGCCATTTTAAAGGTAGGGCTGTTGGTACCTCTAAAGGTTTGCTATTTGCTGTATGTTCTTGTACAGCCTGAATGGCTGGTGACCTTTTTCCATAATACCTCATCATATCCTTCCCAGAATGTTAATCTGGGTATTCCTTTGTTGTAGCAGGTCACAGCCCCATAAATTTATTGCAATATTGGCTATATATGGCCTTAGTCTTCCTATTTGTCCTTCAGTCCCTATGCATTCAACCCATCTTGTGCTTTGTTTTACACAAGATAGGGTTCCAATTCCCAGGAATTTAACATCTACCTCTTGAAGACGCCAATTCAGATGCCAAGATTCTGGAGTAATGGTACTTACATCCGCACCTGTGTCTAATAAGCTTTAAATAAAAGTGCCATTTATACAGACTCTTAGCTTTGGTCTTTGATCGTTAATAGAAATCTGCCAAAATATATGATTATTCTGTCCTACTGTATTTTTTGACTCATCCTCTACATGTAATTCATCCTTTAGACCAGTATTACTTCTTCCAGCAGAAATTTGAGCTTTTAATTTTCTTGGTGAGGCATGTTCTCCACTGTGACTGGGAATGACTGGGCCACTGTTGGCTTGGGGGGCCTGCGAGAGGCCCCTCAAAAGGTTTCCCAATGGTATCGGGTTTCCTTGTCTGTCTGTTGTTGACCTGCATTCTTTGGACCAATATCGGCCTTTATTGCATCTCCTATATATATCTGAAGGCTGAAGTCTCCTATTTTTGTCATTCCCAAAGGAGATATTATTCCTAGAAGTTCTTTGTCTGCAATCTCTTTGCAGATGTACTAATTATCACAATTAAAACACCTGGCAGTTTGATGTCTCCTCATTGCTTTGGAAATTGCTTCTCCTACCCAAGATTCATCATTATAGCTAAATGTCTCAACATTCATCATATGCTGAATCCATTCATCCATAGGTGCTGATCTAGACTTTAAAGGCCCAATTATCTTTTTGCAATCTATATTTGCATTTTTCAAAAGCTAGAGATTCAAGAAGTATTCGTCTAGCTTCTGGATTTGTTACCCCTATGTCCAGAGCCTTAATTAATCTTTGCAAAAAGTCAATAAAGGGTTCTCTCTGTCTCTGCCTATTCCTGGTATATGATTCGACCCTTTTCCTTGGATCTTGTATTCTATTCCAAGCATTTAAGGCTGCCTTGTGACATAGTGACAATACTTCTTCGTCATAAAGAGCTTGGACCTGTGGATCAGCATATGCTCCTACACCAAGAATTTGATCTTGGGAAACCTCTACACATTTTTTTTTCCTTGCTGTTCCATATGTTTGGATTCTTCTGTGAAATAAATTCCAAACATCAACAAAGGTCCATCATCTAAAACTGCAGACACCAACTGATAGAAATCATGGGGGGGTGGGGTAGCTCTGACATTAGAAGCCCAAGTCCTTATCATTTCCTTAACAAATGCAAAGTGCAAGCCATAATTAACGACAGCTTGCTTGATTTATTTTAGATCATTCATTTCTATCGGGTTCCATCTAGCTTCTTTGACTCCATTTGAGCCTTTAGAAGTTGACACTTTGTCAGAATAAATTACAGGGCATGTTGCTAAAACCCTGGGTAAGCCAGTTCTAATAGCTGGTGGTGGCATTGTATCCTGTCCTTGTGTCTTCTTACTCTGTTCACCAGCTCCAATAATTTCTTCAATCATTTCGAGTCTTTTTATTATTGTCTCTCTTGAATCCTGAATCTCCTGACCTGCATGAGTTTCTAGTAAAGATTGTATGGTTCTTAGGAGTGCCATAATCTTCCTTAATGATAGAATATTGAAAAGAATACTGAAACCTAGTAACCAGTAAATTAAGGTATCCCCATAGTCATATAAACCTTGCATGATATAATCCATTGTATTAATAAACAAAATAGTAAAATTTGCATTAGAAACGAAAACTGCCACATTACCTATTATACAGCATGTCGCGCTGTTGCAGAGTCGCGACTAGAACCACTGAAAAGGTGACTAAAACGGGGTCCTGTTTCAGTGTCCACCTTAGTATTTGTTAAAAACTGGGAAATGTGAGTTGCTCAACAAAGAAAATTTAATTAAATCAATTCCATACACGGAACCAGAAACCCAGAATTCAGGGGTAGAGAAGAGCAACCTGGAAGCCACGTATGGCCTCCATGTGACAGAGTCGCCCCAAGGGGTTGCAGCTTTTGGTAACCACTTGCGCTCTGGTTCGCGCCACTTAAGCACTGTGCTTGCAAGGGAGATTTAAAAATGTCTCAGAAAAGAGTAGGCCAGGCGGGCAGAGACTGTGTGGGCCTGTGGAGTTTAAATCCACATGGGGTGGCAAATGATATGGTGCATCAGGACTTGAAGTCAATCTGAGGCATGTAAAGGGAAAATATAAAGAATTTCAGCAAGCCACTGTGTGATAATTTATGTTAAACTGCTGGCTCCATGCACAAGGCACAGGCCACGACTGAGGGAGGGAGGGCTCACGCCATGCATGCTGAGCTAGTGGAAGGCAGCCGATTGGGGAAAGGAGGGGGGTCCTAAAACCAAATGTTTGGGAGCCAGATGAATGCATAAGTCAAACAATCCCACACCAGTTTGGAATTATGATTAATAGAATGGTTATTTATTTGAAAGGGAAAAACTTACAGATCACCGTCCCAGACAACAGCCCTCTGCGCAATCAGGAAGGGAGCCTAGTCGCCTGAAGCAGAGCTGGAAGCCAGAGCAAGAGTGGAGGGAAGTGGCTGCATTTTTAAAGAGAGAGACCATGCCCCAATGGGCTGGTATCTCACTGGCTATTGGCTGAAGGAGCAGAAGGAGCTCCCGCAACAGAGAGAGTCTTGCTCCTAGAATGCTATCATAATCCATTTCTAGCAAGTCCATTGTGGGGTGTAGAGCATATCCTATAATGCACAACCATCTATTTTCCTTTTTCTCATCTATTAACTATAATACAAAAAACTGTCTGTACTATTATATAATCTCACACCATCTAAAGGATACCTGAATAAGGCCCAATTTTTATTGTGCATTTTCATTAGACAATACTTAAATACTACTGCCAGCTCATTAACATTCTAAATAGTGATAAATTTCTCCCTTTTACAGATACTGTACCTTTTAATTATCCACAGGAAAGGAAATTAAATGTATTTGATATTCAGCTAGTGTCCCAGTAGTTTCTAAAGGAAAGAAGATAATAGTGAAGTAAATTGCCAGAACTTAAATGCCGAGTAAAATTATTCCAAAATGCTGTGTGTGAATAAGCAGCTACTACTCTTGTTATATCTAGCAGATACTGAGGTTAAAAAGGGAAAAATATTTATGTTAACAGTTTACTATCATTATTAAGTATAAGGTGTCATATATGATTTGCATATGCTAGAGTTTTAAGTGATTTCAGTGGATTAGGTTTCTCTCACCCTCATCACAATAAATATGTTAGAAATGCATTGAATTACAGTGTTACTATAGTTAGCGCATCACTATGTGTCATAGGTTTACTATTGCTGTGAAGCAACACCATGACCATGGCAACTCTGATAAAGGAAGCATTTCATTGGGGCTTACTTACAGTTCAGAAGTTCAATCAATTTTCATCATGGCAGGGAGCATGGTGGCATGCAGACCATCATAATGCTGGAGAAATAGCTGAGTGTCCCACATCTTGCAGGAGACAAGAAGTCAACTGACTATCACAATGAGGAAAGCTTGAGCAAAAGAGACTTCAAAGTCCACCCCCACAGTGACACACTTCCTCCAACAATGCCATACCTCTAATATTGCCACCCCCTTTGGGGCCATTCTCTTTTAAACCACCACACTATGTGATAGGAATAATTTTTAGGTTCAGTAGTGTATGTTGTCATTAAGTAAGAGTTTACATAGCACATGACCATATTTAAAACATCAGAAACATGATAACTTTTGTACAATGGCATTCATATCTATTATCATTTGGGATATGGCTAAAAGAGAATATGAGGAAAGCCATATACATTTAGATAGTGTTTAAAAATGATTTTGGTAATGCCTCGTCTGACTTGAATGGTATGTTCAACTTAATGTAATCTTAAGCTTTTTTTTATCTCCTAGGTGCTTATTTGCTTCAAGTAGCCTTTTATTTTAAAAATCACATTTCAATACATACACCGAGTTAGGATCAGGGAATGGAGATATCACAGGACACAACTATTTATAGCTTTGGATTATAATTAAAGGCTTTATTCCCTGAAGGAAATTATGTATCCTATTATTTTCAGCACATTGCATATTTTTGAAAATGTAATAGGTGTTTAACAAATATTTAATGAATAAAATGTCTTTTTATATTCTAATTCCTTTCTTTACTGTCAGCTGTCATATGTTGTGGTGGACTGTATTTATCCTTCTAATATGATTTATTTTCAATCAGTAATATATCTCTACCTATTATGTACAGGATTAAACTTCAAAGCTTTGAGAGGTACAAAGATGAGCAGCATACAGAACTTTCCCCAAAGGAACTTAGAAAGCTTCCCTTTTAGTTGGTACAGCTGGGAATATAAGAAAAAAAAATACCTCCAATGAAAGTATGTGGTAAATGTTAGGCACCAGTGAAACCTGCGCAAATCAAATAGCCTTTTCCTCATTACCTTGACCTTTCCTCAACCTCCAAAGGGCTTCAAAATAGGAAGAAAAGTGCTTTACAGAACACAAATGAAGAAACTGGCATGGTGGAGATTAAGATAAATTGGACACAGATCTTTCAGTAAAGAACTTCCACGTTAGGTTGGTGGGGAAGGGAACAGATATACATAAATAACTGGAGTGATAAGAATAATTTTTATGTAATGTGAGAGCAGTATAGATAATAAGCAAGGAAAACTGAGAGGGAGGACAGAAGATCATGCACTTATTTCAGGTTTTATTTTTTATGTGCTTTTACTGACAACTGGCCTCTTGGGAGACTTGTTCTTTTTTACAAAGATTTATGACTTTTTTCTTGATGGTTTAAGTTACTAGAGATTTGTTCTTTGAACAAAGACATAGTTCTTCACACATTTTTTGAGAAAGAGATGCATTTTTTTTTGCAGAAGCAAAGAAATAGAAGGAATAGCAGAAGAATATGGGGAAGCAGGTTTCCTACCACAGTATATGCGTCATAGAGGGAAGATGAATTATTGGGTGTATAAACAATGGTTTCTTTCCTTTGCCTGAAAAGGGAAAAATAAACATCAGCATAGATGCAGCTGATACAGGAAAATATTGATTTTATAATTGTCAAAAAAGCCTGTTTCATTCCCTCATGTTACTATATTTTATATGAAATATTATTATTATGCAATTGAAGAGAGACATAGTAAGACAAATATCTTAATGAAAAACACTTTTGGTTAGTATAGATAAAGCTGTTTTTATTTGGAGTATGAGCATCAAATCTTTTTAGTAGAATAACTATGCACAAATTGACTGAAAACAGGTTGCTTTGCTTGCTTGTCAGAATTTTTTCCCTGAATATAGAAAGCACTTTTTTGAGGGAGGGTGACTATTTAAATGGAAGACTTGGTCAGCTTGGCTATTATCTGTGCAGAAGGATTTAGCTTTGCAAAAACAACATCTGGCACAATTAAACTTGACTGCCAAGGTAGAGCCAACAGTGAAGGATAAGAGTGTAATAAAATTTTACTCATGTAGGCAGAGTCATTGTACCAGAAATAGCATAGTGAACTAGAAGAAAGGTACTGTAAATGTAATTCAGTCCAAAAAGTCAGTGTGACTGACATGCTGCATTATTTTGGGAAATTTCTAAAAGGGATATGACATAGCTTTTTCCTCAACAGATCCCCATTAAGATTCAAGGCATTGTTGAAAGGAAACAAAATACCAGATAATAATGCATAAGGTACTGTGTTTATAAAATAAATATCATTTGTATGGAAACACTTAATGGTAGACTAAAACTGGCAATGAGCTGGGAAATGTATATTTCTATGTACTGAAGTGTCTCCATTGTCTGTTCCCTATACTGAATGTAGAAATAATTTAGTTATCGGTAGCACAATGTCTATTCATTTACAGGTGCCAACAGTGATCTCTACAATACTGTGATAAAGGCTGGGAAGAAGGTTCAGTAGATAAAGTTTTGTCATACTAGTGTGTGGAACAGAGCTTAGAACCTTGATTGTTCCCTGGGACCTCCGCACCTCAAAGCCAGTTGGAAAACTGAAAGTGCATTTGTAGTCAAAATGCTTGAGATGTGGAGATAATGGGGCCCTGCAAGCTAGCTAGTAAGACAACTGGATTGGGGAGTTCTGGGTTCACTTGAAAGACCATGCCTCAATGAATAAGGTGAAGAATAACTGAGAAACACATTTAACATTAATCTCAAACTTCCACACACATTCACATACATATCTACACACGTGCAAACAAGCATAGATACATGTATACAACATACACATAAGAAAAAGTTTCATTTTATCTGTTAAATAATATTTGCTCATGAAATATTAAAACTGTGTTATTTTATGGAAATTATAAAATGAGAGAATTAATAAAGATATCATTTTTGCTAAAATAGCAAACTAAAATAAGTTCACATGCTTAATTGCCTAAAAATATTCACATAAGTATTTATGATGAATAGTTATATATGTGTTTTGACTTGACATTTTGAAAAGTAAAGGCTATTGGAAGAAATCTAGCATTTCATACTAACTCCAATTATTGAATAATTTCTTTTCCTCTTTTTAAAAATGCTCTGATATAGCTAAAGTACAAATAGCAGGGAGTTTTAGGAATGTTCAAATTTGAAACACATTGAATAGAAATCTCATTTTGAAAATTAGAGGAAACACTTTAGTTTATTTTCTGATAGAAATTTTAGTGAAAAAGTCATCCAGTCTACTCTACTTGTCAATATGTTTCCTTAGTCTTTCCCCGAAATAAAACTGATGCAATTTTGAGAATCCTCCAAGTACATGAACTGTCAAATATGAATGGCTCATAATATGACTATAGTAATTTTATGCATATGTGCTATGCATAGATCATAGAAATGGAAGAATCAGTAACTATTCAGAGCTTCAGAAATCTTGTATTAATCTTTTGAGTAAAAAGAATAAGCACGCAAAAACATCAACTTTTTCAAATTTTAATATAATATTTTATATAGAACATGAAAATGATAGCAATAGAAAACTATATTAGTGATACATGAATATATTTGGCAGTTAACAATTCAAATTCTAGAGATAGTAATGTTGGTAGGACAACAGTGAATCTCTAGAGGGGAAGACATTTCATATTTCTTATAGTCATTTTTTAGCTACTGAAAAGAAATATTGTCAGGATTGTATCATTATTCCAAGTGGACCAGATAATTTAGTTTTTAAACATTATCAAACTATCATCACAAACACAAAATGTCTGGTTGAGCAACTGAATACATAATTTTTTGAACATTTTCAATTCATGCAGATACAATCTTATCTTCCAATACCAGATATAGTATTTCAGTTATAAAGCTTTTCTTAATTACAAGAATTATGTTATTTATCTTAGGGGAGTCTTCCAAATGGCATTAGATAGATGTAATCACATATCATGAAACAGGTTATTTTTAGATTCAGCTTGCATTAGATCCTGTTAATCTTTTTAGTAGATTTATTTTAATCACCAGCTAATTGAGAGGGATGTGGGATTCCCCTCTGCATGCTGTGAATACCATTGGTTAATAAAGAAACTGTCTTGGACCAGCCAGGGAATAGAGGTAGGCAAGAAAAACTAAACTGAATGCTGGAAGGAACAAGGTGGAGTCAGGGAGAAGCCATGGAGCTGCTTCCCAAGACAGATGTGCTGAAACTTTGCTTGTAGTCAATGAACTCATGGTGATGCACAGATTAATGGTCATGGGTTATATTAAGATGTAAGAGTTAGCCAGTAAGAAGCTGAAGCTAATGGGCCAAGCAGTGATTTAAATCATATAATGTCTGTGTGATTATTTCGGGACTGAGTAGTTGGGAACCAAAAAGAAAGCAGCCCTCATTACAACAAATTGGCACCCAATGTGGGGCCTGAAACTATGACTTGGAGATTAAGAATCTCATGCTCGACAGACCCCATCACCCAGCTCCAGCTGCAGGCTTATCTTTGTTTCTCACGTCCCTGCATCTTCCAAGCCTTCCCTAGTATATTCAGGTGTCCTGCTCCTGTACTAAGGCCATCCACCCAAAGGGGTCAGACTCTGGCCTCCAGGCAGGTCTGAGGATTCCTGCAAGGGAATGCGGGCTTCTTCAGATTGTGCCTCAAGGAATAGCTCCTGCTCTGGCACTGAGGAGATCCAACCAGATTCAGTCACAGCAAAGATTGGTCTAAGACCCCAAGCACCTCCCGGCTCCATTTGAAGGAAGAGATGGTCAGGCGCCAATGCAAGAACTCCTCCAGCAACATGAAAGGCAACATGACATCACCAGAATCCAGACATCCCGAAACAACAAGAATTGAACACCCTACTCCAGAAGATATAGAAGAAACTGACCTTAAACAGTACTTTATGAAAATAATAGAGGACCTTAAACAGGAGGTAAAAAACTGCCATAAAGAAATGGAGATAACAAACAAAAAGGTAGATGAAATAAATAAATCTCTCAAAGATACCCAAGAAAAACAAGAAAAACAAGAAAAAGCAATCAAACAGGTAAGGGAAACAGTACAAGACCTGATAAATGAAATGGAGGTCATGAAGAAAACACAATCTGAGGGAAGCCTGGAAATGGAAATTCTGAGTAAACAAACAGAAACTTCAGAGACAAGTATTTCCAACCGAATACAAGAGATGGAAGAAAGAATCTCGGACTCTGAAGAACCTATAGAGGAAATAAAATCACAGCTTAAAGAACAAAACAACTTTGAGATATCATCTTACACCTGTCAGATTGGCTAAAATCCAAAACACCAATAATAACCTTTGCTGGAGAGGTTGTGGGGTAAGGGGTACACTCATCCATTGCTGGTGGGAATGCACACTTGTGCAACCACTTTGGAAAGCAGTGTGGCGGTTTCTCAGGAAATTCGGGATCAACCTACCCCAGGACCCAGCAATTCCACTATTGGGAATCTACCCAAGAGATGCCCAATCATACAACAAAAGCATATGCTCATCTATGTTCATAGCAGCATTATTTGTAATAGCCAGATCCTGGAGACAGCCTAGATGCCCTTCAGTGGAAGAATGGATGAAGAAACTGTGGAATATATACATGCTAGAATACTACTCAGCGGTAAAAAACAATGACATCTTGAATTTTGCAGGCAAATGGATGGAAATAGAAAACACTATTCTGAGTGAGGTAACCCAGACCCATAAAGATGAACATGGGATGTACTCACTCATATTCGGTTTCTAGCCATAATTAAAGGATATCGAGCCTATAAATTTGGGATCCTTGAGAAGATAATAAGAAGGTGAACTCCCAAAAAAAGATATAGTAATCCTCCTGGATATTGGAAGTAGACACGATAGCCAGGCAAAATTGGGAACGTGAGGGTTGGGCAAGACTGGGCCAAGGGAAGATGGGGAGAGAAAAGTGTGAAGGGGAGAGCGGGGGGAGCTCGGAGGAATGGGGTGCTTGGGATATAGGAAGGGTGGATATGAGAGCAGGGAAGCATATATCTTAATTTAAGGAGCCACCTGAGGGTTGTCAAGAGACTTGACCCTAGAGGGGTTCCCAGGTTTCCAGGGAGACGCCCCCAGTTAGTTCCTTGGGCAGCTGAGGAGAGGGAGCCTGAAAAGGCCAGTTCCTATAGCCATACTGATGAATTTCTTGCATATCACCATAGAACCTCCACCTGACGATAGATGAAGAAAATGACTGAGGCCCACATTGGAGCACTGGACTGAGCGCCCAAGGTCCTGATGAGGAGCAGAAGGAGAGAGAACAAGAGAAAGAAAGTCAGGACCGTGAGGGGTGCGTTCACCCATGGAGACTGTAGGACAGAACTAACGGGAGATCACCAACTCCAGTTGGAATGGGACTGATGGAACATGAGACCAAACCAGACTCTCTGAATGTGGCCGACGGTGGAGGCTGACTGAGAAGCCAAGGACAATGGCTCTGGGCTCTGATTGTTCTTCATGGACGGGCCCTGTGGGAGCCTTCTCAGCTTGGTCGATCACCTTCCTGGACCTGGGGGGAGTTGGGAGGACCTTGGTCTTAGCATAGAGTGGGGAACCCTGATGGCTCCTTGGCCTTGAGAGGGAGGGAGGGGAGGTATGGGTGGAGGGGAGGGGAGGGAAGGGGGAGAAGGAGGGGAGAGAAAGGGGAGAAGGAGGGGAGGGAGGGGGGAGGAGGAGGGAAGGAGATGGAAATTTTTAAATATAAAAAAAAATAAACCATGAGGGGAAAAAAAAAAAAAGAAAACATGGTACATTTATACAATGGAGTACTATACAGCAAATAAGTAATAATAATAATAATAATAATAATAATAATAATAATAATAAAATCTTGAAATTTGCAGGCAAATGGACGGAGCTAAAAACATCATATTGAGTGAAGTAACTCTGACCCAGAAAGACAGTTCTCATATGTACTCACTCAAAAGTAGTTTTTAAACATAAAGCAAAGAAAATCAGCCTAGAAATCATAATCACAGAGAACCTTGAAAACAATGAGGATGCTAAGAGAGACATACATAGATTTAATCTACATAGGAAGTAGAAAAAGATCTCCTGAGTAAATTGGGAGTATGGGGACCGTGGGAGACGGCTGAAGGGGAGGTGAGAGGAGGGGAGGGGAGCAGAGAAAAATGTATAGATCAATAAAATCAATAAAAAGAAAAAAAAATCAGCATAGGTATGGCTATGTTACATTTCATAAAGTGGTCAGAAATTTAACTGAATGAACAGTTGCCTGCAAAGGTATCCCACAATACCAGCAGCTTGAGGGCAAAACTAGTTTCTAGGGTGAGGATTCAAAAGCCTTGAAATGAATGTCTTTTTTTTGCTTGTTTATTTGCTTCTTTTTTGCAGTTCATCTCAGAACGTATAGGAAAATAAAACAGCAGCCTGGCATCAAAGTGAGGCACGAGGTCTTGAGGTTGACAAGATTAGTGTAGTCTCGCTGAAGCTTTTCCTGGTTGAATTCTCATAGTTCTTTGTTTAATTAGGGTACCAATGCATTATGATATGTGCTTCACAAGTAATTTCTCCTAGTCTGTGCCTTGCCTTTTCAATATCTTAATGCTGGTTTTGAGAGAGGGTTTTTAAAATTTTAGTGGTTTCTAATTTTTATTAATGATATAACCTCTTTAGTAATTTTATATTTCTGCTGCTTTCTTTAGTAGCTTGGCTTCAATTTTATTAGCCTTTTCTTTACTTTTAATTTTATATTTAGTGTTGTATCTGAAAGCCACCATAAAACACAAGTTCACCTGTGTTCCCAACTGCTACCTTCTCTAACTTTTGTAGTTTGGTGTTTTAATTTTGATCTACGATCCATTTTGAATAAATTTTTATGTAAGTTGGAATGTCTATCTAAATTTTTTGTTTTTAATTATTTTTTATTTTCATCAATTTTATAAAGTATATATAATGAATTCTGGTAATTTTTATGTCCTGTCACCCTCTTACCCCCTACCTTTTTCCATTGAAGCTCTTCTTCCCTACAAGTCCCTGTCCTACTTGTGTGTGCACGTGTGTATGTGTATGTGTGGTATGTGTTTATGGGAGAGAGCATACTCCCCACTGAGTTGAATTACGATTACTTGCATGAGTATGGATAGGAAGTTATTTACTGGACAATATCACTAAAAAACTGACCTCCTTTAACCCAGTCACCATTGTACTGTCAGTAGTCTATCAGGGAGGAGTACTGCCTCCAGGATCCCTTTCCCTTCTAGAGTTGCATGTTGTGGGGAGTATATCCCTGGGCAGGCGCCAATCCTGGATTGTATAAAAAAGCAAACAGAGCAAGCCAGTGTGCAGTATTCCTCCTTGGTCTCTGGTTAAGTTCCTGATTCCAGGTTCCTGTTTTAGTTCTTGCTATGACAAGACTATAGTCATGACAGACTATAATCTGTAAGGTAAAAGATACCCTTTCTTCCCCAGGTTGCTTTTGGCTATGATGTTTATTACAACAAATGAAAACAAAATAGGACAGTAACTACAGGTACAGTGAGTTCATGAGTGCGATGACCATGTAAGAAAATGTCTTTGGGCAACATACCTTCTTATTTCATTTTTTCTTTACTTTTGTTTTGTTTTGAAAAGCAGAGAAAAGAGAGTTATTCAATATGTCTACATTGCCAAAAATAGATAAAGGGGTCAATTAATGCAGCATGGTTTAATTGATCATGTTCCTGAAGCTCTGTCTTTGGGCCTGTTCTATTGAGAATGAATATTTTTTACTTACTTTTTTGTTAAATTTTGAATTGTTTTTATTGAGCTATGCATTTTTTAAACATTTCCCTTCCTTCTTCACTTTTCTCCTTCTACCCTCCTGATGCCCCTCCCCCCATGATCCCAATTTACTCAAGAGATCTTGTCCTATTTTCCTTCCTAAGTGAGTGCATATATCCTTCCTATGGTCATCATTGTTGTCAAGGTTCTCTGGGGTTGTGGACTGTTAGCTGGTTATCCTTTGCTTTATGTCTAAAATTTGTTTATGAGTTAGTACATACTATATTTGTCTTATTGGGTCTGGGTTGCCCCACCTTAGTGTGGTTTTTTCTAGTTCTGTCCATTTGCTTGCATATTTCAAGATGTCATTATTTCTCCACCACTGAGTAGTACTCCATTGTGTAAATGTACCACATTTTTCTTATCCATTCTTCAGTTGAGGAGCATCTAGGTTTTTCCAAGGTTCTGGTTATCAGGAATAATGCTGCTACGAATATAGTTGAGCAAGTGTCCTTGTGGTATGATTGAGCATCCTTTGGGTATATGCCCAAGAGTGGTATTGCTGAGCCTTGAGGTAGATTGATTTCTAATTTTCTGAGAAAACACAATACTGATTTCTAAAGTGGCTGTACAAGTTTGCCCTCCCATCAGCAATGGTGGAGTGTTCCCCTTATTTCATATCCTCTCCAGCATAAGCTGCCATCAATGGTTTTGATCTTGGTCATTTTGACAGGTGTGAGATGATATCTCAGAGTTGTATTGATCTGATGGATATTGCATTAAATCTGTAGATTGCTTTTGGTAAGATTGCTATTATTACTATGTTGATCCTACCTATCCAAGAGCATGGGAGCTCTTTTCATTTTATGATGTTTTGTTTGATTGCTTTCTTAAAAGATTTAACGTTACTTCACTTGCTTGTTTGAGCTACCCTAAGATACTTTATGTTGTTTGTGGCTGTTGTAAAGTGTGATGTTTCCTCATTTCTTCCTCATCCAGTTAATAATCTGTATATAGGAGGGCTACTGATTCTTTTGGAGTTAATCTTGTATCCTGAGACATTGTTATAGGTATTTATCAGCTGTAGGAATTCCCTGATAGATTTTTTGGGTCACTTATGCATACTATCATATCATAGGCAAATAGTCAATGTTTGACTTCTTCATTTCCAATTTATATCCTTTTGATTCCCTTTTGTTTTCTTATTGTTCTATCTAGAGCTTCAAGTACTATGTTAAATAGATATGGAGAGAGTGGACAGCCTTGTCTTGTTCCTGATTTCAGTGGGATAACTTTGAGTTTCTCTCCATTTAATTTGATGTTGGCTGTCTGCTTGCTGTATATTTCCTTTACTCTTTTGAGGTATGTTCTTTGTATCCCTGCTCTCTTCAAAACCTTTATCATGAAGGAGTACTGAATTTTGTCAAAGGCTTTTTCAGCATTTAATGGGATGATTGTGTTTTTTTCAGTTTGTTTATATTGTGGGTTACATTGATAGGTTTTTGTATGTTGAATCATCTCTGCATCTACAATCCTTTCTCCTCCTCTTCTATGGGCTTCCCAGAACTCTGCCTAATGTTTGGCTGTGGGTTTACATCTGTTTCCATCAATTGCCAAATGACAATCCTCTCTGCCACAAGACCTTTGCTTCCTCCAAACACAAAATGGACCTGTTCTATTTTCATGCACTCCATGATAAATATACTATTCCAGCCTCGTGTAGTGGCACATGCCTATAATACCAGCACTCAGCATAAGGGGCAATTGGAGCTCTGTGAGTTCAAGACCAGCATGGTTTACACAGCAAACTCCGGAACAGCCAAGACTACACTGAGAGACTTTATTTAAAAAAAAAAAAGAAGAACAGTAAATACTGATGTCCAAGTGCTTCTGTAATAGGCTATAGAATAATTTGGGTATATACTCAGGGGTGATAAAACTGGTTCATGTGGTATATGTATTTCTAGCTTATTGATAAACATCCACTATGATTTTTCTAGTGCCTACACTAGTTTGCACTAACAGTGAATAAGTGTTTTCCCTTTATATCTTTGGCAGCATTAGTTATAATTTGTTTTCTTGATATTAACTATTAAATTTTTAAATTAAATTTATTTATTCATTTATTTTACATCCTGACCACATTTTTCTTCTGTTCTCTCCTCTGAGACTCTCCCACCCATCTGTTCCCACTCCCCAATCTACCCCTCCTCCATTTTGTTAAAAAATGGCAGGTATCCCATGAGTATCAACAAAGCATGGAATATCAAGTTGCAGTAAGACCAAGTACCCTCCCCATGTATTAAATCTGGGCAAGGCAACCCAGTATGAGGAGTAGGGTCCTAAAAGCCAAGAACAGATTCAGAGACAACCCTTTCCCCACTGTTAGGAATCCCACATGAAGAATAGAGTACACAACTGTAACATATATACAGAAGGCCTAGGTCAGTCCCACACAAGGTCCCTGGTTGTCAGTTCAGTCTCTGTGACCCTCTATGTGCCCAGGATAGTTGATTCTGTGAGTTTTGTTGTGGTGTCCTCTACTACAACCCTTTCTCTGCCTCTTCTATGCAATTTTTAGCAGTCTGCCTAATGTTTGGTTGTAGGTCTATATCTGTTTCCATTAATTGCTGGATCATGCCTCTCTGATGACAATTGGACTAGGCACCAATCTGGTTACAGGAAATGGCCACTTCAGGCTGCATTTCTGCTATTGCGATGAGATTAAGCTGGGGTCTTCCTTCTACATTTCTGGGAGATTTCCTTGCACTAAGTTTTTACCAGACCCCAAAATGCTCCCCCACTTTCCAGGAGTCCCTGTCAATACTCTTCCCATCCCCCTACCTGATTGCTCATGTTCCCATTTCTACGCACCCTCAGTCCACCTATGAAATTTCTTCTTTTTCACCTTTCTAGAGAGATCTGGGTGGGCCCTAGTAAACCCTTCTTGTTATTTAGTACTCTGGGACTATGGATTGTATCATGATTTTTTTTTTAATTTCACAGCTAGATATTAGCTATTCTAAATGACTGGGAAAAATGGAATTTCAAAGTAGTTTTAATTTGCATTTTTTGATGACTTAGGGCATGGAACACTTAAAAAACATTTTTAAGGCATTTGTAATTTTTCTTTAAATACTCTCTATTCAGTTCCATAGTTTTCCACCTCCACTTTGTTGTTTTTCTAGACAGTTTTCTCTGGCTGTACTGTCACTCACTCTGTACACCAAGCTGGCCTTGAACTCTCAGAGATCTGCTTGCCCCTGTCTCCAGAGTGCTGGGATTAAAGGCATGTACAACCACTGCCCAGCTCCATAGCCCATTTTTAAAATGCGTAGTTTGTTTTCTTAATGTTGAGCTCTTTGAATTCTTTATATGTTTAGACACTACTAATCCTCTGTCAGATCGATGGCTGACAAAGATTTTGTCCCATTCTGTATGCTGCCTCTTCTCTTCATTATCAATTTCGTTTGACATAGAGAAACCTTTTAATTTTCCAAGCATGTATGAAAACATGTATAGTGATACCTCCAGCAGGAACTTTGTTGTTCACTGTTGTTTTGGCTATCAGAATCTTTTAGACTTTCATATGAATTTTAAGATTGTTTTCCAATTTCTGTGGAGAATTATGTAAGAATTTTGATTGGAATAACATTGCATCTGCAAATTATTATTTTTATGATGCCATTTTCACTGACTAATTGTGTCACCCCAAGAGCATGGAAGAGCTTTCTACCTTCTAGTATTATCTTCAATTTTTTATTTGGTATTTAAAAGATTTCAATATATATATATATATATATATATATATATATATATATATATATAACTTTATATCATCAATGCAATTGTTTCCCTGATTTATTTCTAAGTATTTTATCCTTTGAATATAGAAACACTTGATTTGGATATATTGATTTTCATGCCTAAGTCTTTGCAAAAATGTGTGTCAGTTGTACCTGTTTCCTGATGGAGCCTTTGAAGTCTTTTATGTATAGACTTAACATTGTCTGCAAATAATGCTACTTTCTTCTTTTCTTCTGTTTGTAAACCTTTTATTTTCTTCTCTTATTGATCTAGATATGACATCAAGCACTGTATTGAATTGTATGGGGAGAATGAAAGATTCTTTTAGGGGTGGGAATTAGTGCAACCTGTTGTTTCAATATCCTTCTTTGAAAAGAGTATCTTCCTTTAATTGCTTTTGCCCCTCTGCCAATTATTAATTGTACTCAGTTTGTACTGCTTTCTGTATTTGGATTTTAGGATTTTAATTTAACTTCCATTAGCTATTTGTCTATTATTTACCTAATATCACACTGTTTATTATATACACAAATCCCTCGCACAGACTTATGATAGTGTAGTCACCACTGTAATAATATTAGCCTTTCAACTTTTCTTCAAACTGTGTTAGATTTTATGGATATTTTGGCTTTTAAATTATGTATTAAAATAAGCTTGTTAACATCCAAAGCACAACTTACTGAACTCCATAGAAAAAATTAGAAAGAACTTATATGTCAAAAGTATCTTTTTTGTGCATGTGGACTGTTTCTCTACTTGTTTAGGTATATGTTTTTCCTTTATTTCTTTAATTAGTGTTTTGCAGTTTTCTCCACAGAGATGTTGCACATGTTTTGTTAGATTTATATTGATTTAATATCATTGGTAATAATGTAAATGGTATTATATTATAAATTTCCAATTCCAATTTCCATTGCTTATTGTTTATTACTTTCTATTGCTCTGATAAAGCACCAAGACCATGGCAACAAGTAGACAGAAGGGTTTATTTTTCTTATGGTTCCAGATAAATAAGAGTCCATCCTGGCATGGAAGGACCAGGCATGGCAGCTAGTGCTGGAAGCTGAGATCTTACATCTTAAACCATAAACAGGAAGCAGAGAGCATAGTTAAAATGGTACAAACTTTTAAACACTCAATCCTACCTCATGTGACATACTTGCCCAAACAAGATTATACTTCTTAAACTTCCCAAACAGCACCATCATTTGAGGACCAAATATTCAAATGCCAGAGACTTGGGGAACATTTTTCACTGAAAACATCACACTATATCCACCATATCTACCTGTGAATATGTGAATACACTATTTGTAAATCATTGTTGTGTGCTACAATATTATGAAAAAATTTCTGTTGATAATATTTTGATTTTTTTACATACAATCATTTCACATGGGAACAAAGATAGTTACCACTCTTTCACATCTCTATATATTTTATTTCCTTTATTTATTTTCATTTTGGTTAGGATTGGTCTTGCTCATGACCTTAGAGAGGATGCTTCTAATTTCTCATCATCTTAAATCATATGATATATATATGATATATATGATATATATATGATATATATATGATATATATATATGATATATATGATATATATATATATATATATATGATAGATGGTAGGTTAAAATAGGGTCACATTTTATAGCCCAAGCTAGCTGACTTCAAACTCACAGTAATTCTCTTTCCTCAACCTACCAGGTTCTGGGATTACAGATATGTACTCTAATACCCAGTTTAACCTTAAGACTTTTTAAGATTTTTTTAAGTTAAGTACATTGCCTACCATTCTTAATTTACTGAAGGTCTCTAAGAGACTATATGAGGTAGTTATTGATTTTTGTCAAATGATATTTTTCTGCATTGATATCATTTTTAATTTTAATTATTTTTGACAGAGGGTCTCATGTATCCCAGGCTTTCATAAAACTTGCTATGGAGCAATGACCCTGAACTTCTTATCCTTCTACCACCTCCCAAATTATGGGAGTATAGGCACTTGACACCACATACCATTTATGTGCTACTGGGGATAGAACTCAGGACTTTATTCATTCTAGATAAACATTCTACCTATGAAGCTACATCCAAAGTTAATCATAGAGCTTTTTATTGTGTTCAGTAGCATTAAGTAATTTTCAAAATTTGAAGCAACTTTATGTACCTGAAATGAATCACAGTTTGTTGTGATGTATAATTCTTTTTACATATTGTCATGTTCAGTTTGTTAATGTGTTTGTTGTTGAGGAATTTGTCATCTATTTTCATAAGAGATATTGACATACAGTTTTTTCCCCTCTTTAGAATCTTTGTCTGTACTTGATTAATGAGGTTTTTACTTTATAATGTGTTAGGCCTCATGAGGCCCAGGCATGAGGCCCAGTGTAACTTCCTAAACCTTTGAGTTTGATGAGGCCGAGTGTAACTTTCCTGAGCCTAGCTCTAGTTTGGTGACCTGTCTCTGGCTACCCAAACTAGGCCCGCCTCTGCCCAGCCACTGCTAATATTATTGGCCCTTATTCCTTGCTCTACCCCCATCTCAGCATATATAATTTCCTACCTGATGCAATTAAACAAGATCATGCTTCAACAGACTTCTGACTCAGTGGGTGTGTTTCTCCCCGGTGGCCAGGGTCAAGGGCTGGGTTGTTTGATGCCTGCCATCCTGCTCAGCACCAGGGAAAGTCCAACCATCTGACTCTGTGGCCCTGCCCCCTCTTTCTGCCAGAGAACCTGGCAATAATGTATATTAGAATAGATTGTCTTCTATTTTTCTGAGAAAGATTGCAGAGAATTCGTGTCATTTCCTCCCTAATAAAACTACCTGCTCCGGGTAATTTCTGTTTTAAAATACTATCCATTTAAATTACTTTGAAACAAGGTCTCACTTTGTCATCACAAAGGCTTACAAATTGAGATCTTCCTATTTCAATATCCTCAATACGTAGAAGAGGAGGTATAGACCCTCACACCTGGCTCTAATTCGATAATTATTCTAGACATACTTAGGCTATTTACTTTTCAGAATGTGAGTTCAAGTAATGTGGTTCTTTCAGGAAATAGGGTGATTTCATGTATGTTTCATTTATCTGAGCACAGAGTTGTTCATATCCTTTATTATCATTTTTAAGGTCAGAAGCTTAAATTTAATAACTTTTTTCAGGATAACAATAATCATCTTTTTGATGTTTATAGCATCAGTTGTGATGGCTCTTCTTACACTTAGTAATTTGTATTTTTTTGTCCTTTTCCCCTTGGGTTAAAAAAGTCTAAATGGAGATTTTATTATGATTTCCAAGAACCAGCTTTTGGTTTCATTGATTTTTTTCCTGCTGATGTCCTCTTTTCAGTTTCAACAAATTCTATCCTAATTTTTAGATCAAGTCTTTTCTGTTTAGATTGCATTTTAATTGATATTCCCTTTCACCCTGTCATTAAAAATACTTGCAAATTTCTTTTAAGATCTCCTCTTTCATTCATGTGTTATTAGGAATTAGATTGCTTAATCCACATGCCGTTCTGAACTTTTCTATCTATCTTTCTGCTATTGATTTCTTACCTATTTCTTTTTTTCTCTTTTTTTCCCTCATTTTTTAATTAAAGATTTCCATCTCATTCCCTCCTCCTCCCCCTTCCCTCCCCTCCCTTCCACCCATACCCCCACTCCACCCCTCTTCAAGACAAAGAGCCATCAGGGTTCCCTTCACATCAGGGTTCCAAGGTCCTCCCAGCTCCCCCTAAGTCCAGGAAGGTGAGCAACCAAACTGACAAGGCTCACAGTGAGCCCGTCCTGTTTTCTAAAAATGCTGTATTTTTATTTCTATCATTTTATTTAGAAGGTTAGGAAATTTTTCTGCTTTTATTGCATATCTTTTTTTTCCATTCTGTCATTTATTTTCTTCACCATCATTTGTTATGATTTAAATCAGAAATATTTTCCCAAAGGCTCACATTTTAAAAGACTTGCTCATAACATGATCAGCCTTTGGGAAGTTCATTAACAATCTTTCCTGTTGTGACAAAAGCAAATCAATGAAGGATTTACTTGGTCTCACAGCTTAACAAGGTAAAACTGGTAGTTTTGCAAGTCACAAAAGAAACTGTAGACTCAGATCTGAGCTTAGCTAGGACCAGGTGCACAGAAACTCATAGTTCCATAGCTCACAACAGAAACTGAAGAAACAGACAGGATATCAAGGCTAAAATAAGTTAAGTATTGAGGCCTGCAAGATCCACAATTCACAACAGAAGATGTAGACAGAGTGGGGTGACTTGAGCTGATCTAGAGAGAGACAAATAGGAAAAGGAATTCCACAAGATATGATGGAAGAGGTATAGCCAGGAAAGGGACCAAAACTGTAAAGTACATACACATACAGGTCCCATAACCTATGGTAGAAGCTACAGAAGCTGGAAGAAGGCCTGAGATGATGTACGATAAGGTGTGCAGGTGCCGAGAAAAGTTCAGTTAGCATGAGATGCTGAAAAAGTCAGCATTGGGCCAGAGCTCACTCACGGTAGAGTATACCTGTATGGAGAGCCACAGCAGATAGCAGGAGAAGTGGGCACCCTCCGCAGTATATTGATCCTTCAATAGTAACTTATTTCTGATAGTAGCTGGATCTCAGAATATGAGGGATAGAGGTTTTGACCCTGAGGATAAAGAAGAAAAGGACTCCTAGACTGACTGTACCACAACTTATTCCCTTTCCCAAGCATTGTAAATGCCTGCACTGAAAGGAAAAAAAAATAACTTTAATATAAAAACAGTCAAAACAAAACAAAATGGAAAGCCTAACTGACTCTGGATGCAGGAGTTCTAGTGTGGAAACAAAAACAAGACAACATATCTTCTCTAAACACTACTAATCCTGCAATAATGACCCAGATGAGATTGACTTGAAAGAACTTGCAGACAAAGAATTTGAAAGAATGATTGTATCTATGTTCAGTGACTCAAAGAAAACATGAATACACTCAAAGAGAACAAAAAGAAAGCTAAATAAAATAAGGAATTCAATTTAAGATATGAAATAGAATTCAATAAAGATAGAGAATTACTGAGGAAAACCCGAGCTGAAATGATGCTGGAAATGAAAAAGTCAATGAGCCAAATAAAAAGCTCTGTGAAAAGTCTCATCAGTAGAATGAATCATGTGGAAAACAGTATCGATACTTTAAAATAAGATAGAGGAATTGAGCAAAGAATAATGATACATACATACATACACACATAAATGCAAACTGTGTGTGTGTGTGTGTGAATGAATGAATGAATGAATGAAACATGGGAGAGCTTGGAATAACATAGAAAGACTAAAATAAAATAAAGCATTTGAAAAGAATGTAGCATCTTTTATTACTAAAAGTCATGGGGAAACTCAGAAAAGAGGAATATACTTTAACATAATGAACACTACACAGCAGATCTATATCCTCCATATCATGCTAATGGAGAAAAAAAACTCACAGCATTCTCAGTAGAATCAAAAATAATATAAGTAGGTGTACTTTTCCACTCATGTTTAATATAGTACTAGAAGTCTTAGCTTGCTTAATCAAACAAGAGAAGGAAATAAAAGGGATATATATATATATGAAATCTCATTTTATAAACAAATATTTGATACAGTAATGACAAATTTATATCTGTACATTAAATCAAATCTCCAGAGGTCCTTAATTAGACTTGGTTTTGATTTGTCTTAATTACTGACACTTAGAAAGCAATTTAAATAATGTTTTAGAGATGATCTCAGCTTTTCAGTGACCAAGACTGGCTTTCCAGATTGTCAGAATGAGTGAAGCTGAATTAGGATGAATGCTCTTTGTTAAAACTATGGGAGAGCAAAGTCTAAAACCAAAGTATTTGGAAAGAATTTTTACTTTGCCACATAAAAATTTTGGGATCTCTTGGACAAGAGACTTAAGACCTCTATGCTTTAACCTCCATGTCTACAAAATTAGAACAAAAGTAGCTGGCCCAATAAGTAAGTTAACTTTCCATCTTTTAAAAATATCTGACACAAACTAATAAGTATTCATACTTTCCGAAATTTTAGATTTAATCATGCTGCCTGAATTATTGTAAATTCCTTGAAATGAAAACAGTAGTTAACTTTTTTTTTTGCATTTTAGGCTCTCTCAGTACTTCCTATAATATGGTGATGTCTGTAGTTTATGAAAAACCTATTTCTTTTTTTTCTTTTTGAGATTATAATGTAGTTACAAAATTTCTTTCTGCTCTTTCCTCTCTCCAAACACTTCTTCTCTTTTAAATTCATAGCCTTTTAATTATTCTTTCATGATATATATATATGATATATTCTTTATATATATATATATATAAGTATATATATATATATATATATATATACTTAAATAAAGCCTAATCAATTGGTGTAATGTTACTTGTGTGTATGCTTTCAGGACTGACCATTTGTTATTGTATAACCAATTAAAATGTTTAGGGAAGACCTATTTCATTGCTATCCTCATTGCTATGCATATATCTCTTATTCATATATCAAATATGTATTTCATGTCATTAATAAAAACCCAATTTTATCTTTAAGGGTAGTAGAGCCAACAAAAGTTCTTTTATGTACTGGAGAATGCTGCCTGGAAATGGAGTCCAATGTGGACCAGAACAGATTTTGAAATTATGTATGGTCTTCTGAGCATAAAAATCCTGAAGATTTTACTGTATTTAACTTTATTTCTATGAATCCGACTAGCCAATCCAGAGAGGGGAACATGTGTTCATGTATATTTTTGCATCTGTGAAGACCTTAGTTTCTATAACAAATTTGAACATGGATACATAGACCACAGTTTCAAGTGGGAGAAGACTTAGTACTCATTATCAGACTCTAGAAATTCTAGAAAATGAGGGCTTTGACTCTGGGGTTTTTAGATCATACAAATTTTGTTATTACATGGATTATTATTACCAAGTTATGTGGTGAGCCCAGTTTTATTAGGTAAGTCCAACAGCATGGACACTTCAACATTAAGGTCATTCAGCCTCTGATCATGTGGCTGCTATTGTCATTTGGTAGGCTCTTTTCTTCCAGTCATATGAAGACTGTAGACTCCCAAATCCTAGAGACCATGTTGACCCTGCTGTCATGTTGACATAATAAGTTCATCTCTTTCCATTAGGTGAATATTATTTGCTCCTGAACTGTGCATGTCATATGTGGTCGTGTAACTTATTTCAAGGCCTGGATTTGACACATGACTATCACTTCCTATCGTCATGTGTCAACTACAGGCCTTGAAGAGTCTTTAAATTCTTTTAGTCATCTATAGGTTTGAGATGCAAAATGCTTTTTTTTTTAAAAAAAAGAACCTTCTTAATTTACTTGTTTTCTTGACATTCCCATATCAAAGATATTCAAGACGCATTAAGGAAGATATCAACTTTTACTATTTGCAGATGATAAGATTACTTACATAAGTGACCTGAAAATTTCTATCAGGAAACTTCTACAGCTGATAAACATCTTCAGTAATGTGGCAGGATACAAGATTAACTAAAAAAAAATCAATATCCCTCTTATATACAGATGATAACCGGGCTAAGAAAGAAATCAGAGAAACATCACCCTTAACAATAGCCACAAACAATGTGAAATATCTTGGGGGTAACTCTAACCAAACAAGTGAAAGACCTGTAAAACAAGAAATTTAAATGTTTAAAGAAAATCCATACATATATGAACACATGACTTTGACAAAGAAGCTGAAGTTATACAATAGAAAAAGGAATGCATCTTCAACAAATGGTGCTGGCATACCTGGATGTCAATATGTAGAAGAATGCAAATAGTTTTTATCTATCCCCACGCACAAAACTCAAGAACAAATTGATCAAAGTCCCCAACATAAATCTAGCCACATTGAACCTCATTGAAGAGAAACTGGGAAGTAGCCTTGAACACATGGTCACAGGAGACAACTTCCTAAATATAAGACAAAACAGCAACCCACAGAACAGGAAAAATCTTCAACAACTCCACATCTGACAAAGGGCTGATCTCCAAACTATACAAAGAACTCAAGAAACTAGATATAAAAATATTAAATAATCCAATAAAATGGGATAAAGACCCCAGAGCAGGCAGGAAAACAAGAAGAACTCTAAGAAAGACATACATGGATCCCCTTTGTGAAGGAGAAGCAGACAAGATCTCCTTAGTAAATTGGCAGTAGGAGGAGGAGGAAGGTGATAGAGTAGTGGAGAGGGGAGAAGGGAAGTGGAGAGGAGAACATGAAGAATCAGGAGTATCAAGTTGGGTGAAGGACAGAGAGGGAGAACAAGGAAAGAGATACCTGAAAAGAGGGGGCCATTATGGGTTTAGCAAAAAACAAAACAAACAAAACAAAACAAAACAAAAAACAGGTACTAGAGAAATTTCCAGGAATCCACAAGGATAACACAAGCTAAGAAATAGTGGAGAGGGCACTTTAACTGCCCATCTGCTGTAATAAGATTGATGATTACCTTAATTGTCATCATAGATCCAGTAACTGATGGAAGCAGATGCAGTGTTTCACAGCTAAACACTGGGACAAATTCCTGGCATGCAATCATAGAGAGGGAGGATAAATATTATGAGCAAAGGGGCTAATATCATGTTAGGGATACTCACAGTAACAACTGACCTGAGCAAGTGACTCACTGACTCTGGATTGACAGCTGGAGAACCTACATACATCAAACAAGGCCCTCTGAATTTGATGATAGTTGTGTGGCTTGGCAATCTCTGGGGCCATTAGCAGTGGAACCACTATTTATCCGTAGTGCATGAACTGGCTCTGTGGAGTCTATTTCCTATGGAGGGTTACCTTGCTCAGTCTAGATATAGGAGGGAGGTCCTTGGTCCTGCCACAAGTGATTTGACAGACTTTGGTGACTCCCCATGGGAGGCCTCACCTTATCTGAGGAGTGGATGGGGAGGTGTGGGAAGAAGGGTGATGGGAGGGAGAGGGAACTGGGATTGGTATGTAAAAGAAGATTGTTTTAAAAATAAAAATAAATAAAAAGTAGATTTCCAACTGAAAAGACTCATTAGACTTTCTCTTTAATAAACTTTATCACTCTTCCTTGGCCTCTGCAGACATGTTGAGGTTTTAACTGAAAATCCAAATTGTACATAGTTATGTTGTGCAACGTAAAGCTTTAATATATACAAGCCCTTTGGAATAGCTAAATTTCAGTAATTAAGATAAATATTGCCTTATACAGGTAGCAAGTTTTTGTGATAAGAATATTTAAAAACTACTTTAAACAACTTTCAAATATATATAATGTTTGAAGAAGAGTTTTAGAATCCTGACCCATGTGTAACTTTAATGAGGCTCTGGTTCATTTCCTGATCTTTCCAAAAATTTTTGATTTCTATTTTACTGAGTGGTATTCTGGTGGGAGGGGTACTGGTAAGTACTACAATATTTTCTCAGAAAATTAGTTACTAAGCAGTCTCAGGCCAAGGTCTCAAGTCAAATTTCAGAAGGCTTTATAGAAAGAAGGTTGACTGAAAGTAGAGTTATTTGACCAGAGAAAGAGATGGCTCACCAGTTTAAAGGAAGTACCATTCTTCCAGAGGTCCAGAGTTCAGTTCTCAGCACCCATATCAGGTAACTCACAATCTTCTGTAACTCTAGCTCCAGATGATCTGAAACAATCTTCTCTCCTTCATGGGAACTTGCATGCATGTGTTCCTTTTGGTGATCCCCCTTTCAGTCTCATGACCAATAAACACCAGAAGCAGAAACTGTAGAGCAATGAAATGACGAAACCCACTACTCTGTATGCTAAACAAAAAGAAATTTAAAGTAAACTGCAACTAAATTAACTAATTTCTATATATTCAAGATCTAAAATGTAGTGTTCTGATATAAACATACATTGTATCATGTCTAAAGTGACTGTTATCATGAGAAGATTGCCACATTAATCTGATTATGATGTGATTAAGGACTCCAGAGACACCCTGGTTGCCAGTTTGTGCAGACAACTACAAAGGTTAATTTTAGGAAAGTATTTGATTCCATGAAGCTTCTATTTCTATTGCTTTGAGTTACTTCTTCAAATCATCATTATAAATATGTACTCTCACATAAAAAAGGAAAGTAAAGGTTCAGGCTGAAAAAAAAATTAATTATAAAGGAATTATTGTCTCATACAAGTTAGAATAATTTTCATCAAAAACACAAAAAAGATAACAAGCAATTAAGAGAAAAGTTAACTCTTGCACATTTTTTGTGGGAATGCAAATTAGTTCAAACTTTATAAAAAAAACACTATAGTGATTTTTCAAAAAATTAGATGTGTCACTGTTATATCACCGAGCAGTTAAACTTATGGAGATGTATATGTGTATGAAATTATTTAAATGGAGATATTAAAATATAGATGTACCTTATCCTTATTATTGCATTATTCACAGTAACCCATGTGATCATCAGTGAGTGAACACATTTTATAAAGGGTTCAACACACATACACACATAAATAAACAATGGAATCCTAGTCACATTTATAGGGAAAGGAATTATTCTCATGAAAAACAATAGGTATAAACCTAGAGGACATCATATTAAGTGAAGTAAGCCAGCCACAGAAAGAGAGCAGTACAAAAACTCACCTGTGTGTGTGATCTAAGCAGTAGAACTTGTAGTGGTAGCCAGGAAGTAGAGGTGAGGGAGCGATTGGAAATGGGAACATTTTGGTCAAAGTGTCCATCAGTATGTTCAGTGAGACAAGGCAAGCAGTGGAGCTCTGTTATGCAGAAAAGACATTTAACAATAATGCATTATAGTAGTGTGCTTTGTACCTAAAATTGCTAATACAGTAGATATTAAGGAATATTACCATAAAATTCTAAGTATCTTGAACAATAGACTTCCTGTTTAAATTTTATTAATCATTTCATGTTTATATATGTTTCCCCATATATATTCATGTATATGCATACATATACCAAAACCACTTTATACACCATAAACATATGTTTTGTTATTTATACTTTAATAATGCTGCAAAACGTTGATATTTCAACAGATGTGTCAAGACATACCTCCTGTGAAGATTCAAGATGTCTTTTGTCTATTTACTTTCAAGCTCAGTATTTATACAAAGTACATGTGAGGGTGAGGATAGAATAATTGCCAATGAATTCAATTAGTTTAGGCAAACACCAATCTTTCCTGGTTTTCTTAGTAATTTTATAACCAATTATCTCTTAGATTTCTTCCTTGAAATTGCACTGGTTTCTGCCTATGAAAAAAGCATGAACCACTTTTGTTCCCACTTTCTTTCTCCAAGTAAAGAAAAGCCAGCAATTATTCATGATAGCCGAAAAGTAAAAGAACACTTCCTCATTGGTCAGAATCATTCAAACAGAAGAGTTCAAGAAATGCATACATACTATGCATCTGGAATAAAAAAGAAAGGAAAATATGACACTGGACAAACCCACTACTGACTTCCACTTGAAGAAATTCAAGCTCAGAGAGAACAAAATCTTGCCTAAAATCACATAGATAGTGGCACAGCCACAATACAAATATGTGTGGTTTCAAAGTTTGTTTTTCTGCCACTGTGACTGTCTTTTATACATTATGCAATTATCTTTTGTCCCATATATAACAGAAATCTTTTTACTTCAGTGCATCTGTAATTGAATAGATATTACTATAGTCATTAAAATCAAAACTATTGATTAACTTCAGATCTTTTCAGAAACTAAGATAAGCAATAGAACATTTTCATACCCATAACTCAATTATGAGCTTATAAAATAAGTCATGTTGGTATTTCCTATTGCAAAGGGACAAATAATGTAAATAAGAACAGAAATGAATGAAATTGATCACAAATACAATTTATTAATAATGCTAAACTTGCTACTTTGAAAAAATAACAAAATTACTCTAACAAAATTTATTAACAAAGTAAAAACTGGGACAAAAAATTACAATAGAAATAAAAATCATATCATGGCTGCATTTACTACAAATAGAACCATGCAGTACTGAAATTTCTACTAAAATTTACAATGTAAGTGAAATAGATAAATTGATAGGAAAATTTATACTTATAACAATATATTTCCTATTTCTTTGAATTTAGCTGAAATGTTCATTGCTTATCACAGAGAATCCAGTAGGTACAAATGATTTTACTGATTGATTTTAGTTTGGTAGGATTTTAGGCGTAGAATCTTGCCCTTGATGTTATAACTGTGAATTTACTATGTCAAATGTCAAAGAATTTGCAGTTGTAATTAATGTTGCTAATTAGCTTATTCAAGAAAAAAAGGAAACTTCTTTCTGCATCTGCATCTGCATGGTACCAACTTCTGTCTATGACTTGATGACCCTCAAAATGGCTTCTCCCCTAGAGGCTTCTGAAGGGAGTAGCCTTGCTGACAAGGCTTTCTATCTATGAAAATCAAAGAGCAACAATTTGTCCTGCCTACCTCATTTCTCACTACAGAACTGTGGTAAAATAACCTACTATTTTCAGCTGCAACAGAAAGGGTTTTGTGGCAAAAATGTATCTCAGCAATGGGAGACAAGGAATGTCATAAAAATCACCCTATGCAACAGACATCACAAAGCAATGACTTTTTGCAGTTACTTGCGTGCGCGCGCGCGCACACACACACACACACACACACACACACACACACCAAGAAAGGAAGGAAGGAAGGAAGGAAGGAAGGAAGGGAGGGAGGGAGGGAGGGAGGGAGGGAGGGAGGGAGAGAGAGAGAGAGAGAGAGAGAGAGAGAGAGAGAGAGAGAGAGAGAAGAAAACTAATTAATATACATTTTTCTCTCACCAAGAAGATTCAGTTCACAAGAAACTCTTTTTTTTTTCTTGGAGGTGGTAGGAGAGATCAAAAGAGAATTACTCACAAACTTATTTTATGAGGCTGGAATGACCATAATTCAAAAACTTGGCAGAAGATGTGACAGCTGTCCCTTTCAAATTGGAAAATTTAAAGAAGATTCAGCCATTATGAAGGAAGCCCATTCCTCCCCAGTCCTGTCCAGACACCAAAGAAGGAAGATGTTACCTACCCCACCTTAAAAGGTACCGAGCCATGTGGCTAACAGATAAGAATAATGGGTTAATACAAGTTATAGGAGATAATACAAAGCCTGAGCTAATGGGTCAATCAGTTTGTCATTAATATAGACTTCTATGTGATTTTCTTTGGGACCTGGTTGGAGGACAGAAACTAGGCAGGACAGAAACTCCAACAAGCAGGCCCTCATGCTACAATAACAGATGATGCTACTGTTCACTTTAGGGTCTCCAGAACTCAGTTGTCAGTCACTTCTGCTAACTCAAATCCCCCATGTATGGCATCAGTTATATTTTAGCTGTCTGATGTTAGACATCCATATTAACCCTTACATATCCCTGTTTTGAACATTCAGATTCCTACAAACAATCATTTCATGTTATGTCTAGATCCCAAGTAGAGGTGGCAAATGAAATTCCTGGCCTCCAGTACAAGAAAATTGCTAATGACACTGGCAAAAAATGTGCAATCTCACAGCCTGATATACATGCATATCTTTGCACTCTCTAATTTTGTTCTTGTCCCATTTGACCCTAACAATTCTGTTGGTCCAGGAAAGTAAG